>NC_058080.1:361808387-362108387 GCF_014858855.1 Bufo gargarizans | reverse complement strand
ACTTCACACACACCCGCTACTGTGTATTTTCAAGTCTAATTCTGTCACTAAACCCATACCTGTCACCCAGCGCCTAAATACTAGGCCTCAAATTTATATCCTGCTAAATCTCTCGTTACCGCTGTCCTGTTGTAGCTGGGAAAGTTATTTAGTGTCCGTCAAAGCACATTTTTTCTTCTGGGTTGAAATACAATTCCCAATTTAGCAATTTCATAATTTAGTGGTTTCTGCTATATCAGAGCTATTTGAAATCTATCCCTAAAAGGGTAGATCATATTGAAGGTGCACATAGGGTCATTCAGAATAACTTCACACACACCCGCTACTGTGTATTTCCAAGTCTAATTCTGTCACTAAACCCATACCTGTCACCCAGCGCCTAAATACTAGGCCGCAAATTTATATCCCGCTAAATCTCTCGTTACCGCTGTCCTGTTGTAGCTGGGAAAGTTATTTAGTGTCCGTCAAAGCACATTTTTTGTTCTGGGTTGAAGTACAATTCCCAATTTAGCAATTTCATAATTTAGTGGTTTCTGCTATATCAGAGCTATTTGAAATCTATCCCTAAAAGGGTATATAATATTCAAGGTGCACATTGGGTCATTCAGAATAACTTCACACACACCCGCTACTGTGTATTTCCAAGTCTAATTCTGTCACTAAACCCATACCTGTCACCCAGCGCCTAAATACTAGGCCTCAAATTTATATCCCGCTAAATCTCTCGTTACCGCTGTACTGTTGTTGCTGGGCAAGATATTTAGTGTCCGTCAAAGCACATTTTTTGTTCTGGGTTGAAATACAATTCCCAATTTAGCAATTTCATAATTTAGTGGTTTCTGCTATATCAGAGCTATTTGAAATCTATCCCTAAAAGGGTATATAATATTCAAGGTGCACATTGGGTCATTCAGAATAACTTCACACACACCCGCTACTGTGTATTTCCAAGTCTAATTCTGTCACTAAACCCATACCTGTCACCCAGCGCCTAAATACTAGGCCTCAAATTTATATCCTGCTAAATCTCTCGTTACCGCTGTACTGTTGTTGCTGGGCAAGATATTTAGTGTCCGTCAAAGCACATTTTTTGTTCTGGGTTGAAATACAATTCCCAATTTAGCAATTTCATAATTTAGTGGTTTCTGCTATATCAGAGCTATTTGAAATCTATCCCTAAAAGGGTATATAATATTCAAGGTGCACATTGGGTCATTCAGAATAACTTCACACACACCCGCTACTGTGTATTTCCAAGTCTAATTCTGTCACTAAACCCATACCTGTCACCCAGCGCCTAAATACTAGGCCTCAAATTTATATCCTGCTAAATCTCTCGTTACCGCTGTACTGTTGTTGCTTGGAAAGATATTTAGTGTCCGTCAAAGCACATTTTTTGTTCTGGGTTGAAGTACAATTCCCAATTTAGCAATTTCATAATTTAGTGGTTTCTGCTATATCAGAGCTATTTGAAATCTATCCCTAAAAGGGTATATAATATTCAAGGTGCACATTGGGTCATTCAGAATAACTTCACACACACCCGCTACTGTGTATTTTCAAGTCTAATTCTGTCACTAAATCCATACCGGTCACCCAGCGCCTAAATACTAGGCCTCAAATTTATATCCCGCTGAATTTGAATACAATACATTGGGCCAAATAATATATTTGTTGTTGTGGTGAACCATAACAATGAGAAAAACATCTAGTAAGGGACGCGGACGTGGACATGGTCGTGGTGGTGTTAGTGGACCCTCTGGTGCTGGGAGAGGACGTGGCCGTTCTGCCACATCCACACGTCCTAGTGTACCAACTACCTCAGGTCCCAGTAGCCGCCAGAATTTACAGCGATATATGGTGGGGCCCAATGCCGTTCTAAGGATGGTAAGGCCTGAGCAGGTACAGGCATTAGTCAATTGGGTGGCCGACAGTGGATCCAGCACGTTCACATTATCTCCCACCCAGTCTTCTGCAGAAAGCGCACAGATGGCGCCTGAAAACCAACCCCATCAGTCTGTCACATCACCCCCATGCATACCAGGGAAACTGTCTCAGCCTCAAGTTATGCAGCAGTCTCTTATGCTGTTTGAAGACTCCGCTGGCAGGGTTTCCCAAGGGCATCCACCTAGCCCTTCCCCAGCGGTGAAAGACATAGAATGCACTGACGCACAACCACTTATGTTTCCTGATGATGAGGACATGGGAATACCACCTCAGCATGTCTCTGATGATGACGAAACACAGGTGCCAACTGCTGCGTCTTTCTGCAGTGTGCAGACTGAACAGGAGGTCAGGGATCAAGACTGGGTGGAAGACGATGCAGGGGACGATGAGGTCCTAGACCCCACATGGAATGAAGGTCGTGCCACTGACTTTCACAGTTCGGAGGAAGAGGCAGTGGTGAGACCGAGCCAACAGCGTAGCAAAAGAGGGAGCAGTGGGCAAAAGCAGAACACCCGCCGCCAAGAGACTCCGCCTGCTACTGACCGCCGCCATCTGGGACCGAGCACCCCAAAGGCAGCTTCAAGGAGTTCCCTGGCATGGCACTTCTTCAAACAATGTGCTGACGACAAGACCCGAGTGGTTTGCACGCTGTGCCATCAGAGCCTGAAGCG
The DNA here is from genome assembly GCF_014858855.1 of Bufo gargarizans. Lineage (NCBI taxonomy): Eukaryota > Metazoa > Chordata > Amphibia > Anura > Bufonidae > Bufo > Bufo gargarizans. The sequence continues at coordinate 362,105,769 of NC_058080.1, read as the reverse complement.
AGGCATTAACGTTCTGAACCTGAGCACAACCTGCATGACCAGGCACCTGCATGCAAAGCATGAACTGCAGTGGAGTAAACACCTTAAAACCAAGGAAGTCACTCAGGCTCCCCCTGCTACCTCTTCTGCTGCTGCCGCCTCGGCCTATTCTGCTGCTGCCGCCTCGGCCTCTTCCTCCGCCTCTGGAGGAACGTTGGCACCTGCCGCCCAGCAAACAGGGGATGTACCACCAACACCACCACCACCACCTCCGTCACCAAGCGTCTCAACCATGTCACACGCCAGCGTTCAGCTCTCCATCTCACAAACATTTGATAGAAAGCGTAAATTCCCACCTAGCCACCCTCGATCCCTGGCCCTGAATGCCAGCATTTCTAAACTACTGGCCTATGAAATGCTGTCATTTAGGCTGGTGGACACAGACAGCTTCAAACAGCTCATGTCGCTTGCTGTCCCACAGTATGTTGTTCCCAGCCGGCACTACTTCTCCAAGAGAGCCGTGCCTTCCCTGCACAACCAAGTATCCGATAAAATCAAGTGTGCACTGCGCAACGCCATCTGTAGCAAGGTCCACCTAACCACAGATACGTGGACCAGTAAGCACGGCCAGGGACGCTATATCTCCCTAACTGCACACTGGGTAAATGTAGTGGCAGCTGGGCCCCAGGCGGAGAGCTGTTTGGCGCACGTCCTTCCGCCGCCAAGGATCGCAGGGCAACATTCTTTGCCTCCTGTTGCCACCTCCTCCTTCTCGGCTTCCTCCTCCTCTTCTTCCACCTGCTCATCCAGTCAGCCACACACCTTCACCACCAACTTCAGCACAGCCCGGGGTAAACGTCAGCAGGCCATTCTGAAACTCATATGTTTGGGGGACAGGCCCCACACCGCACAGGAGTTGTGGCGGGGTATTGAACAACAGACCGACGAGTGGTTGCTGCCGGTGAGCCTCAAGCCCGGCCTGGTGGTGTGTGATAATGGGCGAAATCTCGTTGCAGCTCTGGGACTAGCCAATTTGACGCACATCCCTTGCTTGGCGCATGTGCTGAATTTGGTGGTGCAGAAGTTCATTCACAACTACCCCGACATGTCAGAGCTGCTGCATAAAGTGCGGGCCGTCTGTTCGCGCTTCCGGCGTTCACATCCTGCCGCTGCTCGCCTGTCTGCGCTACAGCGTAACTTCGGCCTTCCCGCTCACCGCCTCATATGCGACGTGCCCACCAGGTGGAACTCCACCTTGCACATGCTGGACAGACTGTGCGAGCAGCAGCAGGCCATAGTGGAGTTTCAGCTGCAGCACGCACGGGTCAGTCGCACTACAGAACAGCACCACTTCACCACCAATGACTGGGCCTCCATGCGAGACCTGTGTGCCCTGTTGCGCTGTTTCGAGTACTCCACCAACATGGCCAGTGGCGATGACACCGTTATCAGCGTTACAATACCACTTCTATGTCTCCTTGAGAAAACACTTAGGGCGATGATGGAAGAGGAGGTGGCCCAGGAGGAGGAGGAGGAGGAGGAAGAGGGGTCATTTTTAGCACTTTCAGGCCAGTCTCTTCGAAGTGACTCAGAGGGAGGTTTTTGGCAACAGCAGAGGCCAGGTACAAATGTGGCCAGCCAGGGCCCACTACTGGAGGACGAGGAGGACGAGGATGAGGAGGAGGTGGAGGAGGATGAGGATGAAGCATGGTCACAGCGGGGTGGCACCCAACGCAGCTCGGGTCCATCACTGGTGCGTGGCTGGGGGGAAAGGCAGGACGATGACGATACGCCTCCCACAGAGGACAGCTTGTCCTTACCCCTGGGCAGCCTGGCACACATGAGCGACTACATGCTGCAGTGCCTGCGCAACGACAGCAGAGTTGCCCACATTTTAACCTGTGCGGACTACTGGGTTGCCACCCTGCTGGATCCACGCTACAAAGACAATGTGCCCACCTTACTTCCTGCACTGGAGCGTGATAGGAAGATGCGCGAGTACAAGCGCACGTTGGTAGACGCGCTACTGAGAGCATTCCCAAATGTCACAGGGGAACAAGTGGAAGCCCAAGGCCAAGGCAGAGGAGGAGCAAGAGGTCGCCAAGGCAGCTGTGTCACGGCCAGCTCCTCTGAGGGCAGGGTTAGCATGGCAGAGATGTGGAAAACTTTTGTCAACACGCCACAGCTAACTGCACCACCACCTGATACGCAACGTGTTAGCAGGAGGCAACATTTCACTAACATGGTGGAACAGTACGTGTGCACACCCCTCCACGTACTGACTGATGGTTCGGCCCCATTCAACTTCTGGGTCTCTAAATTGTCCACGTGGCCAGAGCTAGCCTTTTATGCCTTGGAGGTGCTGGCCTGCCCGGCAGCCAGCGTTTTGTCTGAACGTGTATTCAGCACGGCAGGGGGCGTCATTACAGACAAACGCAGCCGCCTGTCTACAGCCAATGTGGACAAGCTGACGTTCATAAAAATGAACCAGGCATGGATCCCACAGGACCTGTCCGTCCCTTGTCCAGATTAGACATTAACTACCTCCCCATAACCATATATTATTGGACTCCAGGGCACTTCCTCATTCAATCCTATTTTTATTTTCATTTTACCATTATATTGCAAGGCTACCCAAAGTTGAATGAACCTCTCCTCTGCCTGTGTGCTAGGCCTAAATATATGCCAATGGATTGTTGCAGTGGTGGCTGACGTGAAGCCTCATTCTCTGCTATGACATGCAGACTGATTCTCTGGTGACATGAAGCCAGATTGTCTGTTACGGGACCTCTCTCCTCTGCCTGGGTGCTGGGCCTGAATTTATGACAATGGACTGTTGCAGTGGTGGCTGACGTGAAGCCTGATTCTCTGCTATGACATGCAGACTGATTCTCTGCTGACATGAAGCCAGATCCTCTGTTGCGGGACCTCTCTCCTCTGCCTGGGTGCTGGGCCTAAATTTATGAAAATGGACTGTTGCAGTGGTGGGTGACGTGAAGCCTCATTCTCTGCTATGACATGCAGACTGATTCTCTGCTGACATGAAGCCAGATCGTCTGTTACGGGACCTCTCTCCTCTGCCTGGGTGCTGGGCCTAAATTTATGAAAATGGACTCTTACAGTGGTGGGTGACGTGAAGCCTGATTCTCTGCTATGACATGAAGACTGATTCTCTGCTGACATGAAGCCAGATCCTCTGTTACGGGACCTCTCTCCTCTGCCTGGGTGCTGGGCCTAAATATCTGACAATGGACTGTTGCATTGGTGGCTGACGTGAAGCCTGATTCTCTGCTATGATATGAAGACTGATTCTCTGCTGACATGAAGCCAGATTGTCTGTTACGGGACCTCTCTCCTCTGCCTGTGTGCTAGGCCTAAATATATGCCAATGGATTGTTGCAGTGGTGGCTGACGTGAAGCCTGATTCTCTGCTATGACATGCAGACTGATTCTCTGGTGACATGAAGCCAGATCCTCTGTTACGGGACCTCTCTCCTCTGCCTGGGTGCTGGGCCTAAATTTATGAAAATGGACTGTTGCAGTGGTGGGTGACGTGAAGCCTGATTCTCTGCTATGACATGCAGACTGATTCTCTGGTGACATGAAGCCAGATCCTCTGTTACGGGACCTCTCTCCTCTGCCTGGGTGCTGGGCCTAAATTTATGAAAATGGACTGTTGCAGTGGTGGGTGACGTGAAGCCTCATTCTCTGCTATGACATGCAGACTGATTCTCTGCTGACATGAAGCCAGATTGTCTGTTACGGGACCTCTCTCCTCTGCCTGGGTGCTGGGCCTGAATTTATGACAATGGACTGTTGCAGTGGTGGCTGACGTGAAGCCTGATTCTCTGCTATGATATGAAGACTGATTCTCTGCTGACATGAAGCCAGATTGTCTGTTACGGGACCTCTCTCCTCTGCCTGGGTGCCGGGGCCTAAATATCTGAGAATGGACTGTTCCAGTGGTGGGTAACGGGAAGCCAGATTCTCTGCTATGATATGAAGACTGATTCTCTGCTGACATGAAGCCAGATTGTCTGTTACGGGACCTCTCTCCTCTGCCTGGGTGCTGGGCCTAAATTTATGAAAATGGACTCTTACAGTGGTGGGTGACGTGAAGCCTGATTCTCTGCTATGACATGAAGACTGATTCTCTGCTGACATGAAGCCAGATTGTCTGTTACGGGACCTCTCTCCTCTGCCTGGGTGCCGGGGCCTAAATATCTGAGAATGGACTGTTCCAGTGGTGGGTGACGGGAAGCCAGATTCTCTGCTATGGAACCTCTCTCCAATTGATTTTGGTTAATTTTTATTTATTTAATTTTTATTTTAATTAATTTCCCTATCCACATTTGTTTGCAGGGGATTTACCTACATGTTGCTGCCTTTTGCAGCCCTCTAGCCCTTTCCTGGGCTGTTTTACAGCCGTTTTAGTGCCGAAAAGTTCGGGTCCCCATTGACTTCAATGGGGTTCGGGTTCGGGACGAAGTTCGGATCGGGTTCGGATCCCGAACCCGAACATTTCCGGGATGTTCGGCCGAACTTCTCGAACCCGAACATCCAGGTGTTCGCTCAACTCTAGTTATCGGGTGACATGTGGCTCGGCTCCGTCTTAGTCAGGGAGAGCTGCAGCAGAAGGGACAGATAGTGTAGGGACAGGAATTGTAAAAAAAATTTTAGGCAGGATTTACTGTTGAAAGGTGTTAGAGACTCAAAAGTCCCTTTAAGGACTATTGTTTTGTCTGGCTACAATATATATTATTAGCGCAACCTGCGCTAAATTGCGTGCAATTGTTTGGCTGCTGCTGACAGCGACACAACCTCTGCTACATCTCCTGTATAACGTTTTCAAATCCTGAATATCTGTGGCATTCAGTGTAATTTTTTCTTAGCCGCCGGTGACAGTGACATTACCTGCGCTATATCTCCTGTATAACGTTTGCGCATCCTAAATATCTGTGACATTCAGTGTAATTTAGCCGCTGGTGACAGCGACATTACCTGCGCTACATCTCCTGTATAACGTTTGTGCATCCTAAATATCTGTGACATTCAGTGTAATTTTTTCTTAGCTGCTGGTGACAGCGTCATTACCTGCACTACATCTCCTGTATAACGTTTGCACATACTAAATATCTGTGACATTCAGCATAATTTTTCCTTGGCCGCTGGTGACAGCGACATTATCTGTGCTACATCTCCTGTATAACGTTTGCGCATCCTAAATATATGTGACATTCAGTGTAATTTTTTCTTAGCCGCTGGTGACAGTAACATTACCTGCACTACATCTCCTGTATAACTGTAAAGGGGGAATATTAATCACCAATATTATGCGAATATCGTTAATTAATATTTATAACTAGGAGGAGCCGTCTATTGATGACTCCGCCTATTTATGCCTTTATATAATAATAACACAATACCTTCGCTATGCTTTACACTAATCGCTACACTAGCTGCATGCACCTTACTGTACTAACTATCGCCAATAACTACACGTTACACAGATAGGTACAAGTAACACAGTATTTATTACTACAATACACTACACACACAATACACTAACAATACAGCACTAAATATACAGTACTCAACTATACTACACGTTCCCAAATTCCACCCACAAACTAACTATACAATACACACATACAAGTAATATTAACAATAACCCACCCGTCTGCATTGTCCCTACGGGGTACAAGGAGTTACCAGTGGCGCTGCAGGGGCGAGTGCAGGCCACAGACACTATTCAGCACTGCAAGGGTTATTTGCCAGTGAGTGCTGAGGTTAATACCAGCAGGAGAGCTGGGGTTCTGTCAGGGAAGGGGTTAATGGATTAGGGACATCAGGGGCACATAATCAGGGCCACCAGGGTCCTGGCAGGGAAGGGGTTAAACACTCAGGGGTATGAGACCAGCAGGGGAGCTGAGGTACTGGCAGGGAAGAGGTTAAACAGTAGGGTTAATCAGGGGTAACAAGGGGCAGCATGGGGTCTGGGATACAAAGGGTTAAATCGTTGGTGGGATAGTGGTAGGGAAATAAGGGGGGTGAATATGGTTGGCACTGCAAGGGAGGTACAATGCCATGCCAGCGTATACTCAGCCATCTCCAGGGGCATATGGGCCTCTCTTCCTTCAGGCAGCAGTCCCCATGTGTCTGTGATTGTAGTCTGGTTGTAAGAGACCCTCTTCCTGGTTTCAGGCTCCGATATCAGCCTCAGAAACCGCCCACCTCCCCCCTTCTCAGGGGTGTGACATCATAGTGTGACTGTGACGTATGCATGCCAGTTGGCCCCCTGAGGCTAGCAGCACCACACGCCCAGCCATGTCACAAACACAAGGTGGGGCCGCATAGCAAATAGGCTGATAAACTCAACAAAGTGCCTCAAATCAATTGATCCCTTAGCCTTTGAAGTCACCAGCCACCTGGAGACATATCTACCCCCTGCAGGAACTGGCTGAACGCCGGGGAAATGTAAGTACATATATATATATATATATATATATAAAAGAAGTTCAGGCAGCACTCCTGTCGTTTGCTCAGCCGTAGCTGTGTGGTGCCAGCGGTGGTCCCTCGATTCAGGACGTAAAACAATGAAGAAAATCCGCAGCACTCCTTGAAGTATAGAAAAATGTGTAGTTTTATTCACACATGTCAAAATAAGACAACGTTTCGGTTCTCTCACAGAACCTTTTTCAAGTCAAGTGACTTGACTTGAAAAAGGTTCTGTGAGAGAACCGAAACGTTGTCTTATTTTGACATGTGTGAATAAAACTACACATTTTTCTATACTTCAAGGAGTGCTGCGGATTTTCTTCATTATATATATATATATATATATATATATATGTATATAGATATTTGGGGCACATCAGTTATAGGCCCATATACAGACGTGGACAAAATTGTTGGTACCCTTTGGTCAATGAAAGAAAAAAGTCACAATGGTCACAGAAATAACTTTAATCTGACAAAAGTAATAATAAATTAAAATTCTATAAATGTTAACCAATGAAAGTCAGACATTGTTTTTCAACCATGCTTCAACAGAATTATGTAAAAAAATAAACTCATGAAACAGGCATGGACAAAAATGATGGTACCCCTAGAAAACACAGAACATAATGTGACCAAAGGGACATGTTAATTCAAGGTGTGTCCACTAATTAGCATCACAGGTGTCTACAACCTTGTAATCAGCCATTGGGCCTATATATATGGCTCCAGGTAATCACTGTGTTGTTTGGTGATATGGTGTGTACCACACTCGACATGGACCAGAGGAAGCAAAGGAAAGAGCTGTCTCAAGAGATCAGAAAGAAAATTATAGACAAGCATGTTAAAGGTAAAGGCTATAAGACCATCTCCAAGCAACTAGATGTTCCTGTGAGTACAGTTGCACATATTATTCATAAGTTTAAGATCCATGGGACTGTAGCCAACCTCCCTGGACGTGGCCGCAGGAGGAAAATTGATGACAAATCTAAGAGACGGATAATCCGAATGGTAACAAAAGAGCCTAGAAAGACTTCTAAAGAGATTCAAGGTGAACTTCATGCTCAAGGAACATCAGTGTCAGATCGCACCATCCGTCGTTGTTTGAGCCAAAGTGGACTACATGGGAGACGACCAAGGAGGACACCATTGTTGAAAACGAATCATAAAAAAGCAAGACTGGAATATGCCAAACTACATGTTGACAAGCCACAAAGCTTCTGGGAGAATGTCCTGTGGACAGATGAGACAAAAATCGAAGTTTTTGCCAAGGCACATCAGCTGTATGTTCACAGACGAAAAAATGAAGCATATCAAGAAAAGAACACTGTCCCTACTGTGAAACATGGAGGAGGCTCTGTTATGTTCTGGGGCTGCTTTGCTGCGTCTGGCACAGGGTGTCTTGAATCTGTGCAGGGTACAATGAAATCTCAAGACTATCAAGGAATTCTAGAGAGAAATGTACTAGCCAGTGTCAGAAAGCTTGGTCTCAGTCGCAGGTCATGGGTCTTGCAACAGGACAATGACCCAAAACACACCGCTAAAAACACCCAAGAATGGCTAAGAGGAAAAAATTGGACTATTCTAAAGTGGCCTTCTATGAGCCCTGACCTCAATCCTATTGAGCATCTTTGGAAGGAGCTGAAACATGCAGTCTGGAAAAGGCACCCTTCAAACCGGACACAACTGGAGCAGTTTGCTCATGAGGAGTGGGCCAAAATACCTGCTGAGAGGTGCAGATGTCTCATTGACAGTTACAGGAAGCGTTTGATTGCAGTGATTGCCTCAAAAGGTTGCGCAACAAAATATTAAGTTAGGGGTACCATCATTTTTGTCCATGCCTGTTTCATGAGTTTATTTTTTTACATAATTCTGTTGAAGCATGGTTGAAAAACAATGTCTGACTTTCATTGGTTAACATTTATAGAATTTTAATTTATTATTACTTTTGTCAGATTAAAGTTATTTCTGTGACCATTGTGACTTTTTCTTTCATTGACCAAAGGGTACCAACAATTTTGTCCACGTCTGTATATATATATATATATATATATATATATATATATACACCCATATAAAGGGGCATAATGTACTCTAAGGGGGATTATAGATATATATATATGTTACAAGGGGCCACAGCCATATATATATTATAAGGGGCACGGTCTAAAGGAGGCACATATTTCCCACAGGGGCCACCATGAGCCCCTGGGGATCACCATAGGCAGACGTGCGCAGATGCTGGGTTATGCTGTGGTTAATGTATGCACATATATACCATACATGCCCGCACGTGTTTGCAGGCATGCATGGATATATATGCATACGTCTCAACCCTTCCTCAACAATAACGTTTGCACATCCTAAATATCTGTGACATTCAGTCTAATTTATTTGCGCATACACTTACAAAACCTGTGCTACTGTACTTGTGACATACTTGCAAGCATATATACCATTTATTATGCTCAAGGTGAGCAGTAAGGGACGGGGAAGTAGCCGTGCTGCTGATGTGCACGCAGAGGCGCCACAGGGCACCACTCTCGAAGTCATACTAGTGCGACCAGATGGTTGGTTGGATTGCAGCAGATGATGCTTCCAGTTGGTTAACCACCACCCTGTCTTCCACAAAGTCCAGTCTCAGTAGCCAAGAGTCTGGTCAACAGAATCCTCACCCTGATCCTCCTTCCTCCCACCATGGAGAGCCTTGGCAAACAAGTGATCCCACACTCGGATATTCTGAGGACTTCTTTTTAGCGCCATTCCTTGATTTGTGCCTCTCGCCAAGCCCGCTTGAAGAGGGACATGAGGAGATCTTGTGCACTGATTCCCAAACTCTTGAGCATCCACAGTCAGAAGAAGATGACGGTGGGGAACGGCAATTAGTGTTTTACAAGGTGGATGATGATGATGATGATGATGATACACAGTTGCCAATAAGTCAACGGCAATTAGTGTCTCAAGAGGTTGATGATGAGGATGAGAAACAGTTGTCCATAAGTGAGGTTCTTGTTAGGTCAGCAAGTCAGGAGGATGACCAGATCGAGGAAGTGGTAGAGGATGTGGTGGACCAATTAATCATTGACCCAACCTGGGAAGTTGGCAAGCCGAGCGAGGACAGCAGTACAGAGGGAGGGGGGGATCCGCAGCACCGCAACAGGCTGGTAGAGGCATTCAGATGGCAAAAGGGAGAAGGCGGGCCACACCAAACAGGCCCACAACTGTTCCCCAGAGCACCTGTTTGCGGCAATCTCCCTTGCCAAGGGGTAGGTATTCCGCAGTCTGGCGCTTTTTTGAGGAAAGTGTGGACAATAAAAGAATTGTCATTTGCAACCTGTGCCGTACCAAAATGAGCAGGGGCGTGAACACTAGCAACCTCACCACCACCAGCATGATCCGCCACATGGCATCAAAGCACCCTAATAGGTTGGCCGAACGCCTGGGTCCACAATCAGTGTCTGCGGGTCACAACACTGTCTCCTCTTCCCCTGTGTTATGTGCTGGCCAATCCCCTGTCCAAGACGCAGGCCCGGATACCTCCCGCCCTGCACCTGGACCTTAGCAAGCACCATCAGCTAGCACATCCACTTCTGTGTCCCAGCGCAGCGTACAGATGTCTATACCCAAGGCCTTTGAACGAAAGCGCAAATAACCAGCCACACACCCACAGGCCATAGCACTAAATGCGCACCTTACAAATTGCTAGCCATGGAAATGTTGCCATTTGGGCTTGTGGACACTGAGGCTTTCCGCAGTCTGATGGCGGCGTCCATCCCTCGTTACTCAGTCCCCAGCAGCCTCTATTTTTCCTGGTGTTTCGTCCCCACCTTACACCAGCATGTGTCCCGTAACATTACCCGTGCACTGACCAACGCAGTTATTGGGAAGGTCCACTTAACGACTGACACATGGGAAAGTGCTTTTGGCCAGGGATGCTACATTTCCCTGACGGCATACTGGGTGAACGTTGTGGAGGCCGGGAGCGAGTCGTACCCTGGGATGGCACAGGTGCTAATGATGCCAAGGATTGCGGGCCCTACTTCCATCAGGATTTCCACCGCCACAACCATGGCTGCAACCCCCCCTTCTCTTACTCCACCTCTTCCTCCATTTCCGACTCTGAATTCTCATTTTGCAGCACCAGTCAGCCATCAGTCATTAGCTGGAAGCAGTGTAGCACTGCAGTGGGGAAGCGGCAATAGGCTGCGTTAAAACTAATTGGCTTAGGTGACAGCACACCACCGCAGAGCTGTGGCAGGTATAAGGGACCAGACTGAGCTCTGGCTCTTGCCACTCAACCTACTACCAGGCATGGTTGTGTCTGGTAATGGCTGTAACTTGGTGGTGGCTTTGGAGCTCGGCAAGCTCACACATATACCATGTCTAGCCCACATGTTCAACTTAGGGGTTCAGCGGTTTCTCAAAACCTACCCCAATTTGCCTGAGCTACTGGTGAAGGTGCGCTGCGTGTATTCCCATTTCCAAAAGTCATCTATAGCTGCCGCCAGTCTGGCAATGCTGCAGCAGCTTGCAATTGCCAGCTCACCGACTGTTGTGCAACGTGAGCACGCGCTGGAACTCAACGTTCCACATGTTGGTCAGGCTTTGTGAGCAGCAAAGGGCAGTAGTGGAATACCAGCTGCAACATGGTCACCCCCTTTCCAGTCAGCTTCCGCTGTTCACAAGTGAAGAGTTGTCATGGATGTCTGACCTCTGTGAGGTTTTACGCAGCTTTGAGGAATCAACACAGATGGTGAGAGGCGATTAGATTAGCATAACCATCCCACATCTGTGTCTACTGAAACACTCCCTGCTCACAATGAAAGCCAACACCAATAACTGGTTGTTCACCCTTCTCGACCCCTGCTACAAAGAGAACTTCTCATCTCTCATTCCTGTGGTGGAGTACTAGCAAAATGGTGCAATACCAGAAGGTCCTTGTGGAAAAATTGTTCCAAAAATTTCCAGCTGACAACGCTGGCGGCAGAGTGCGCAGTTCCTTGGGCTACCAAGTAGGGGATACGATGGGAACATACAGCAGTTCCAACAGAGGCAGGGCAATACTCTCAAAGGCCTGGGACAGTTTCATGACACCCCACCAGCACCCTCACCCTGATGTGCGGCCTAGTTTCACAAGGAGGGAAACGTTTTGGGAGATGGTGAAGGAGTATATAGCCGACCGTGTCAGCGTCCTCAGTGATCCCTCTGTGCCTTACAACTATTGGGTGTCCAAGCTGGACACTTGGCACGAACTGGCGCTCTACAACTTGGAGGTGCTGGCCTGCCCTGCTGCCAGCATTTTGTCAGAGCGGGTATTTAGTGCTGCTGGGGGCATAGTAACTGATAAGCGCATCCGTTCCTCTTCACCCTTTACACTGCAGACTTCTCCATCAACTCCCCAGGCTGCCACCTACAGAAGTTCTCTGATAACTCTGCCATAGACGGCCTTATCACAGGTGAGGACGACTCAGAGTACAGACAGGAGACACAGGATTTTGTGGACTGGTGTCAGCGGAACCAACTGCAGATTAACGGGGGGAAACCAAGGAGCTGGTGGTGGATTTCCGCAGACACAGGCCCTCTGCTTTGGTTCAAGTGAACATACAGGGAACGAACATCGAGTTGGTGGACTCTTATAAGTACCTGGGTGTTCACCTGAACAACAAACTGGACTGGAGCCATAACACTGATGCTCTTTTCAAAAAGGGTCAGAGCAGACTATCTGTTGAGGAGACTGAGGACCTTTGGAGTGCAGGGGACACTCCTAAAGACCTTCTTTGACTCAGTGGTGGCATCAACTATATTCTATGGTGTGGTTTATTGGGGGAGCTCTCTCTGTCTCTCTGTGGCTGAGAGACAGAGATTAGATAAGCTCATTAAGAAGGCCAGCTCTGTTCTAGGTTGACCCCTTGATCCAGTGCAGGAGGTGGGTGACAGAAGAACTCCAGCAAAATTAACATCATTGTTAGACAATGTCTCCCACCCCATGCACAAAGCTGTTGTGGAGCTGGAGAGCTCCTTCAGAGGCAGACTGCTGCATCCTAGGTGCACGAAGGAATGTTATCGGAGGTCCTTCCTCCCAGCAGCGGTTAGGATTTATATAACCACCACTGTTCCCAGAAACCCAGTAGTGAATTTTTAAAGTAAATTATGTGTTTGTTTGGTTTTTCTTGTATTTTACTCTTTAATTTCTAATTACTTTTATTTTGCTCCTGTTGTGAATGTGATTGCTGCTGTTATGCCAAAATTTCCACACTGAGGGGCAATAAAGGGATTTTCTTCTTCTTTGTCTTCTTCTTAATGTTTTAGAGGGTCAGCTCAGCAGCAGACCCTCACCCCGAATGTTTTAGATGGTCAGATCAGCAGCAGGCCCTCGCCCCTAATGTTTTAGAGGGTCAGCTCAGCAGCAGACCCTCACCCCTAATGTTTTAGATGGTCAGATCAGCAGCAGGCCCTCGCCCCTAAAGTTTTAGAGGGTCACCAGCAGACCCTTGCTCCTAATGTTTTTGAGGGTCATCAGCAGGCCATCAATCATAATTTTTCAAGGGTGTGTATGATGCTCTCCTTTATGTGTAATAAAGGGTGCATTGGAGTGCCAGTTCCTTGTAATATTTGGCAGCCCTTTCATTTTATATACAACTAAATATACAGAAAATAATTTTTCCTCTAAAATCGATTTTATCTTCGGTTTTGTGCGTATTATTGTCAGTCTGTAAAAGTGGCGTACTACTCGCACAACATCGTTCCCAGCAGCAACCTGGGAATCTAAGATGCATCCAGACATCCTCCCCATGCTGTTCCCAAATCATTTCAGTGGTGTTTCCATCAATTTCTGACCTTTTCATGTGAACCAGACACCCTCCCCTCTTCAGAGCAGGGGGTGCCTGGTTTAATGCTCTGGTTCTCCCATTGACTTCCATTGTGCTCCGGTGCTCTGTAGAGCACCCGAGCATCCTAAAGTGTTCTACTCAAGCACCAGTACTTTGGTGCTCGATCAGTACTAATATTAGATAGATAGATATACTTAACCACCTTGTGCTGCTGTCTCCTTCTTTTGATAGATAGATAGAAAAATAGAAAAATAGAGAGATAGCTAGATAATACTCTAGACAACAGCACAAGTACCGTTAGTATCACATTGCACTGAGCTATAGCAGGGGTTATCAGGAATTTGACCACCCTGCGACCGCGACCATGTAATACACTAAACTGCAATGACTATCCAGTGCTAACAATCCCTTTAAGTGGAAAATAAGGTACAAACTTCAGCATATTTAGGTATACGATTCACATCCCCACTGTTTCAGTAAAACCACTTTGAACAGAATAATGTAAACCTTTATGTCTTTATTTATTCTCAAAGCAAGGTGACTTTAAAAAACGAAGTATGTCTCTAGGCAACACTACGAATTATTATTAGATTTCCAAACCAAATGAAAACAGTACTGTGCATTATACTGAAAATGAAATCACTTGAGAGGGTGCTGATATTTTATCTGCATGATGGCAAATGACTTATTCTAGGAAACTACACGTTTTAGCAAATCTGCTGTTTAATAAATATTTAAGGGGGCTGTCCAAAGTAATTAAAAAATGTGGACAACCTCTACAATGTCTTCAAATAAAAAAAGTCCTTCAAACAGCTCTGTCCACTGAGGACAGTGATTGGCTGCAGCAGTCATATGCCATATCCAGGTACAGGCCACCAATGCTGTTTGAAAACAAACAACAATGGGAGTGCTGTAGAGAACAGCGCTGGAGTAAGGAGTGAGTATATGACTTTTTTATTTTAAAGTGGTTGTCTCACAAAAATATATTCTACAGTTTTCAAACCAGCACCTGGATCTGAATTAGTTTGTAATGGCATGTCATAGCCAGTGAGTTATTCAATAAAATGTATCTGTATTGGACCACCTGCTCTTTGTTCTTTTTCTTATTTCTTTGTCCTGTTCACTGAGGGGGCCGCACATGCTCAGTTTCATCATTCAACTGCTCAGCTGTGATGGGGAGAGCATGGACACGCCCCCTTAGCTGTATCAGAAAAGACACTCCCCTTGATATAAATCTAACAGAGCAATGAATGGGGAGATCTTTGGATCCATGTGAGGTGCAGGGCTGGTTCTAGCTTTGTTAGAAAGAGACTGTCATATACTATAAGATGTCTGATTTTCATTTTCACATTAGTCATGGGATAACCCCTTTAAGACATTGCAGAGGTTGTCCGAGATTTTAATCATAGGCAGCATCTTTAAGAATATGTACCTTTGAACTCCTCGGCTTTCTACAACTTCTAGTTTACACATTTATTGCTACTCCCATTTCTTTTTGGACAACTAAATTAAATATACTGTCACTGGTGCCTCAGTTGGCAAATCTTTGTGTCTCATACTACTAGCAGGACCCAATATTATACTGTAGTGGGGGTGGAGGAAGAAACCTTGGGTGCAAAGCATACATTGGGGTGTCCGGTGCCCCACTTTGGTCAGTATATTTTGTTTTTCATTATTTTTGGCATGGCTGTGGGAACAGCCAACAGGTTACCATATGTTCCATAATGTTATGTTGTACCTTTGTGTCACCGTGTTATCTTAGCTATGTCCCTCTTATGTGTTTTTTAAGTGTATTTTATCTAATAAAGTCATGATTTTATTTATCAGTAGTTAGTCAGCAACCTTCGGCTCTCTAACTGTTGTGAAATTCCCTGCATGCTTCATTCATTTCTATGGGAGTTCTGAGAAGAGCAAGTATGCATGCTGGGAGTTGTAGTTTCATAACAGCTGGAGTGCAAGAGCTTGCATAGCCCCGGTCTAGTGCATTATTTGTGGATTTTCTCTTAATAGACGCAGAACTAGATGTTTTCATCATTGGCCCTATTACTTTAGTATATAATCTTTATATCCCTCCTGACTAAACTTTAAAAATTTTACAAGTTAGGCAAGGTTCACACTGCCAGGTGATCTCTGCCCAGGTTATATATTCCTGCATGACTTTTAATCAATTCCTCCTGATAAAGCTTTGAAAGCAAAATGCGTTTCAAGGGTATTGGCATCCCATGGTCTTTTTTTCCCATGATGTCCAAGGATATGTGTTGGATTATTGGCTTATAGTAATATAATTACCTGTTTTTTGACTTCCCGACCTCCGCCGTAATAGTATGGTGCACTGATCGGGCCGAGCAACATTCACTTGATCAGCAGCAGAGGCCAGGCTGTTACTAATTGCACACAAAACTGATTGAACTTGCTTGCAAAATGGTGCGAGTTTCTCTAAACGCATCCGGACCTAATCCATTATGCTTATGTGAAAGGGGCCTAATAGTGAGTGATCAAAAAGTTGTATATAAACCAAAATGATACCAATGAAACTGTCACCTAATCCCACAAAAAAAAAAATCAGCCTTCAAATAAGACAGTCAACAGAAAAATAAAAAAATATGGCAGATGGAGACACAAAAACATCTTTTTTAGTTTTCAAAATTATTTTTATTGTGTAAAACCTAACAAAAATAAAAACAATAGACATATTAGGTATTGTCGCATCTGTAACGATCGGCTCTATAAAAATATCATATGACCTACTCTGGTGAACAATGTAAAAACAAAATTAATAAAAATGGTGCCAGAACTTAAAAAAAAGCATAATAGTAAGCAGTCAAAGTCAAATATACCCCTAAATGGTACCAATACAACATGACTTCTATAAACTAATCCATCACAATCTGAACTGCAAAAGCCAAATGGTGGTCTTTTCCTTTTCAACCCTACAGTGTATCCAAACAGCAGTTTATACCCATGTTTATAACATTTCTGTACCCAGTAGAACCAACCTATCAATTTAGGTTTCAAAATTATCTATTGGTAATTCCATAAACAAATACACAAACGTGCATAAGAATATAGTAAAGCGATGCACTTTATCAATTCACTGTAAAGTGAGGTAATAAATCATTGTAAATTTAACTGCTCAAAAAGTTTCTACAGAACAGAACATAGAAGAAAATGTATTATCAACAGGACAGAGGTTGTTCCCCCAGTCAAGTAGGGATATAAAAAAGAAAGATGAATATAAAAATAAAAGGGAAAGGGGGAGAGGGCTGGGAAGTGGAGAGTCCCACTAGACTTGTCACAGTCGTTACTTCTGTTTGTGACCTTCTGTCTATGGTCTCGCTGCAGCTCCGTTCCTGTGTGTTGTTTGTGGTTCTTTATGGGTTAACTCCCCTGTGTGGATATTAGGAGTTAATTCTCATGTCTGCTCCATGGGTGTGGCCTCTCTGCTGCACCCATGGAACCTGTATTTAAGGCTGAGGTTTCCTCAATTCTGGGTCAGCTCTCCTGGTGTGTGTTGTCTTGTCCTGCTCCTAGTTTGTACTCACTCTCCCATGCTGCTGACCCATGGGATCCATGTCTGTCTGTCTGTGCTCTGTGGGTTTCCTACTTGTTTTTTCCCGTCCTCTTTCCTGTGTTTTGTTATCTGTTCTGCCAGTTATGTTTTAGTCACCTAGTTTGTATACATATGTCTCTGTTCAGCAAGCCCTTGCTGCACCTTTCTTTGCAGCAGAGTGCCATGGGCAAGGCCATGCAGTTTACTACTGGTGGAGCAAGTCCTTCTCTGCTCATTGTCACTCCTGTTTCCTTGCTATGAACCCCTGCTTGTGTTATTAGTTGCCTGCTTGTATTTGCCTGTTTGTTATGTTTGCCTATGTACCTGTTGTCTGTTTGCTCCTGTTGTCACTGTCTAGTTCACGCTCCATAGTGGATCCTGGCAACTCCCTGCGACAAAGCCTAACCCTACCATCTGGGGCCCTAGTGAATACCAGGAGTTGCTTAGTCACACCCCTCTGGAGTATTACTAGAGAGTGGCGCAGTGGGGGGTTTCCTCCCATTGTGCGGACGGTAAATAGAGCTCTCAATTTCCCTGTGCTTACCTCCTTGGATTCTGTTTGTGCAATAAACTCTGTTGTGTCTGTACCTGATTTCCGTTTGTTTATTGCTTGACGACGCGGAGGTCTCCTGGGACCTCCAACTCGTGACAAGACTGCTACCCAACGTCTTTCACATTCATAAGGACAAAAAGTACGCTAGTTTAGGGGATGTAGCACAATTTATCCATGGATCCTCTTATGATGTACAGACCAAAAGTTTGGACACACCTTCTCATTCAAAGAGTTTTCTTTATTTTCATGACTATGAAAATTGTAGATTCACATTGAAGGCATCAAAGCTATGAATTAACACATGTGGAATTATATACATAACAAAACAGTATGAAACAACTGAAAATATGTCCTATTCTAGGTTCTTCAATGTAGCCACCTTTTGCTTTGATTACTGCTTTGCACACTCTTGGCATTCTCTTGATGAGCTTCAAGAGGTAGTCACCTGAAATGGTCTTCCAACAGTCTTGAAGGAGTTCCCAGAGATGCTTAGCACTTGTTGGCCCTTTTGCCTTCACTCTGCGGTCCAGCTCACCCCAAACCATCTCGATTGGGTTCAGGTCCGGTGACTGTGGAGGCCAGGTCATCTGACGCAGCACCCCATCACCCTCCTTCATGGTCAAATAGCCCTTACTCAGCCTGGAGGTGTGTTTGGGGTCATTGTCCGGTTGAAAAATAAATGATGGTCCAACTAAACGCAAACCGGATGGAATAGCATGCTACTGCAAGATACTGTGGTAGCCATGCTGGTTCAGTATGCCTTCAATTTTTAATAAATCCCCAACAGTGTCACCAGCAAAGCACCCCCACACCATCACACCTCCTCCATGCTTCACGGTGGGAACCAGGCATGTAGAGTCCATCCGTTCACCTTTTCTGCGACGCACAAAGACACGGTGGTTGGAACCAAAGATCTCAAATTTGGACTCATCAGACCAAAGCACAGATTTCCACTGGTCTAATGTCCATTCCTTGTGTTCTTTAGCCCAAACAAGTCTCTTCTGCTTGTTGCCTGTCCTTAGCAGTGGTTTCCTAGCAGATATTCTACCATCAAGGCCTGATTCACACAGTCTCCTCTTAACAGTTGCTCTAGAGATGTGTCTGCTGCTAGAACTCTGTGTGGCATTGACCTGGTCTCTAATCTGAGCTGCTGTTAACCTGCGATTTCTGAGGCTGGTGACTCGGATGAACTTATCCTCCGCAGCAGAGGTGACTCTTGGTCTTCTTTTCCTGGGGCAGTCCGCATGTGAGCCAGTTTCTTTGTAGCGCTTGATGGTTTTTGTGACTGCACTTTCAAAGTTTTCCCAATTTTTCGGACTGACTGACCTTCATTTCTTAAAGTAAAGATGGTGTCACGGCGGGCGTGCACTCAGACTCACAGATAACCCACCAACCAGGCTCTGGGCGAGAGACAGGGGAAGGGTCACCTCCTAGCTAATCCCTGACCTCTTTCCCTGCACTGCTCAGCCCACATGCTGAAAAAAAAACTAAATTCCCTGAGATGGTGAAGAGGCGAAATAGGAGCAGCCTGCTCGCACAGAACCTGGATGGGAGAGATGACACAAAACAACCAAACTTGAAATCACACTTATCTTTCTGAGCTGGAACAGACAACCTTCCTTCCTAGCTTCCAAGACCACAATGGTTCTTATAATCCGCTCAGAGCACTGGGCTGGTGTGCTATTTAAACTAATGACTAGTGTTGATCACGAATATTCGAATTTCAATTTTTTATCGCGAATATAGCCACTTCGAAAATTCGCGAATATTTCGAATATAGTTATATATATTCGTAATTTCGAATATTCGTTTTTTCAGATTTTTTTTTTTTTTTTTTTTTTTTTTTATCAGTACACATGATCCCTTCCTGCTTCTAGCTTGTGGGCCAATAAGAAGGCTGCAATATACTTGACTTTAGGAGTAGTGATGAGCGGCAGGGGTCATATTCGAAAATGCACGATTTTTTTTTCTTGAAAAAAATCGGCAAGGTAATTATTGTGTAATATGCGAATTTTCGTAATTTTAATTTTCGGATTCGAATTTTTATTGCGAATTTTTCAACTTTAAGACAAAGAAGATTATAGCACTATGTTAGCTAAATTGCTCTATATTCGTTTTTTTCGAATATTCGCTATATTGCTATATATTCTTGTTTTAGAATATTACAAATATTCGAAAAAACGAAGTTATAGCAATATAGCGAAAATTCGAAAAAAAACGAATATAGAGCAATTAAGCTAATATAGCGCTATAATCTTCTTTGTCTAATAGTTGTAATTTTTTTCTCATCTGAAGTTCAGATTGGAAAAAAATTACAACTATAAAAAAAAAGATTATAGCACTATATTAGCTAAATTGCTCTATATTCGTTTTTTCGAATATTCGCTATATTGCTATATATTACGAATATTCTAAAAAACTGTTATAGCAATATAGCGAATATTCAAAAAATCGAAAATAGAGCAATTTAGCTAATATAGTGCTATAATCTTTTGGGGGTTTTTTCTTGAAAAAAATCGGCAAGGTAATGATTGTGTAATATGCGAATTTTCTGATTCGAATTTTTATTGCGAATTTTTTAACTTGCAACTATTAGACAAAGAAGATTATAGCACTATATTAGCTTAATTGCTCTATATTCGTTTTTTTCGAATTTTTGCTATATTGCTATAACTTCGTTTTTTCGAATATTCGTAATTATAGCAATATAGCGAATATTTGAAAAAAACGAATATAGAGCAATTTAGCTAATATAGTGCTATAATCTTTTTTTATAGTTGTAATTTTTTTCCAATCTGAACTTCAGATGAGAAAAAACTTACAACTATTAGACAAAGAAGATTATAGCACTATATTAGCTAAATTGCTCTATATTCGTTTTTTCGAATTTTCGCTATATTGCTATAACTTTGTTTTTTCGAATATTTGTAATATTCTAAATCAAGAATATATAGCAATATAGCGAATATTCGAAAAAAACGAATATAGAGCAATTTAGCTAACATAGTGCTATAATCTTCTTTGTCTTAAGGTTGAAAAATTCGCAATAAAAATTCGAATCCGAAAATCCAAATTACGAAAATTCGAATATTACACAATCATTACCTTGCCGATTTTTTGCAACAAAAAAAATTTGCGAATTTTCGCATTTTCGAATATTCCACGAATATTCAAAAAATATTCGCGAAATATCGCGAATTCGAATATGACCCCTGCCGCTCATCACTACTAATGACCCCACCCAGTGCACCTGATGAGAGGCGGATCCAGCACGGCTCCAAAACAAAACACTAAACTCGTGCTGCTATCCTGGCCGACCTCCGCACATCGTCAGAGTGGTGTCACGGAAGGTGTACAGGAAACAAGACAATGCAAAATGAATATATGACTCACTGGATCCAAAACTAAGGAACAAAAGGGAGACCCCTACATAAGACCCGGCACTCTCCCTGTCTGCTCAGCCTATGCGAAAATCCCAATGGTGGATGATCGCATATCCACGTACCTCGACTATATACCACCTGAACACCCTACAATAGTGAGGGGACACGACCACCGGCTCCCTACACTAGACACGGAGGGAGTCAGGGTCACCTGGGATCCAGCAAACAGAAAATCACAAATAAATGTACAGCACTTATCTTGTAGAAGGCTGGAAAATAGGATCAGCATGCACACACACTCCAGGAAGTTGTATAAGCCGCACACTAATGCATTATGGGGAGGAATTTAAAGGGATGCAATCAGTCCAACTACATGACAGCTGAGAGAGGCTAACGAGATGAGGAACTGAAATTCAAAACAAAGAAAACTCAAGGAGGAGGTTCTGAAAGGCTTCTGTCAGAGCTTCTCAGCTGTCTGGTGGTGACAAGTGGGGCATGACAGATGGCCACTCGTTTTTCTTTACTACAAATTCTAACAGTCTATTCAATAGGACTATCAGCTGTGTATCCACCTGACTTCTCCACAACGCAACTGATGGTCCCAACCCCATTTATAAGGCAAGAAATCCCACTTATTAAACCTGACAGGGCACACCTGTGACGTGAAAAACCTTTCAGGTGACTACCTCTTGAAGCTCATCAAGAGAATGCCAAGAGTGTGCAAAGCAATAATCAAAGCAAAAGGTGGCTACTTTGAAGAACCTAGAATATGACATATTTTCAGTTGTTTCACACTTTTTTGTTATGTATATAATTCCACATGTGTTAATACATAGTTTTGATGCCTTCAGTGTGAATCTACAATTTTCATAGTCATGAAAATAAAGAAAACTCTTTAAATGAGAAGGTGTGTCCAAACTTTTGGTCTGTACTGTATACAGGTGGTCCAAACTGTGTGTAATGTGCTTAGTCCGGTGGGGACTGGTTACTTCTACAGGTCTTTCTCTACACCTCTCTGACATCTGGTCCACTTTTTGTAAGTGTTATTGCTCTACCTTAGGTGGATCAAGGTTCAGGATGGACTGGCCTGTCAGCTTCCCATTTTCTCATGTGCTTCCTCTCTCTGCCCTGACTAGGCTAGAAACTCCCTTAGACTGGAGTCAACTACTCATTCTAGAATATTCTGCCCGGACAGCGCAGTACCAAACAACAGAGACAGAGAGTGGTTAGAAGACAAGCCGGGGTCAGAGGAGCTATCCAAAAAGCACAGGAACACAGCTAGTGAGTCAGAGACTATCGCTGGCACTAGTGTTGGGCCAGAAATGGTTTAAACAGAGCACCGAGTTCCAGAATCAGAACCTGGTAGGTCATGACTCAGTGCTCTAATAGTCAGAAACACTAGCACATAGGAATAGAGCAGCTGAGCAATCAGCCCACTGCTAGTCTCCATCAGCATGAGCCCGCTGTGGGGAGAAAAAGAGCATTCCATACTGCTGCTAAAGATGCTGTCTCGTCACCAGGGGCTGTGGATTAGCAGCACGCCCTTTCCCAGCGTGCCCGCACCGAAGCCAGAGATCACGCCACTAGAGCCCCTGACAGGTGAATGAGTGACACCTCCTTTAATAGAGAATGACACCAGCCACATCTAGTGGTGGCTAAAAATATGACCAGTTACTACCATGTGCTCATACAATACAATAACTTTAGAGTATACTATGACTTTGGTAGCAGGATGCTTCACAAAGTGGTGTAATTTGGCTCAACCTGTGCTTCTCAATTTTTTCCAACTTGTCTGAAAAGGAGGTGGGGCTTAACAGAAAGGGGGCATAATTTTGTGTCAAAGGTGTGGGGCCTTATATGCCAGATTTTGCACTAAACTTGCATTCAAATTGTGGCGTAAAATCCTGTCTCTAAGTTAACCAACCAATAGTTGGTGTAGAGTCAGAGAAAAGTGTCTGTCCCTGCCCCTGCCCCCCACTTATCCTCCAGCCTGAGCACCTGTGATAGATCTGCTGCAGGTCTAGACTGGCTACCTATAATCAGTAAACCTGACCCAGTGTCTCTGTTTTCAAACCAAAATAACAACTGACCAACCAAAACAGTTCTTTTAACCCCTTCCAGACCAGCGCCGTAATGTTAAGGTTTGTTGATTGGGCCCCTGCTGTATGCGCTGACATCGATGCATTAACCTTTGCTATGCCACAGTCAGTGCTGACTGCGGTATATACAGGGTGTGTGGAGGGAGCTCATGTGGAGCTCCCCATCGGGTCCCTGTGCTGCGGTAATGGGGACCCATTGGCTGGGAAAGCAGCCCGATGCCTTCCATAGGCATTGTGCTGCCTTCCATGTATTACACTGAGTAATACACTTACAGCCAATGCATTACAATACAGATGTATTGTAATGCATTGTAGAGGGGATCAAACCCCCAAAAGTTGAAAAGTTTATAAAGTGTTTTACATAATAAAAAAATAAATGAAGTAAAAAATAAAAAGAAGTAAATATATTAGGTATCACTGCGTCCGACTGGCTCTATAAAAATATCACATGATCCATCCCGTCAGGTGAACGTAATAAAAAAAACTGTGCCAAAACAGCAATTTTTTGGTCACCTTCCCTCACAAAAATTATAATACCAAGCGATCCAAAAAGTCGTATGTAATGGTACCAATCAAACTGTCCTCTCATCCCGCAAAAAATTAGACCCTACCTTAGACAATCGCTCCCAAAATAAAAAAATATTGCTCTCAGAAAATGGAAACACAAAAACAAGATTTTATTATATTCAAAAATGCTTTTACAAAAAGATAAAAAAAAGACACATTACCTATCACCGCTTCTGTAACAACCTGCTCTTAAAAGTATCATATGCAGTGATGAGCTGCAGGGGCAATATTCAAATTCACGATATTTCGCAAATATTTGGGCGAAAATTCATCATACATTCGTGAATTCGAGAATTCATGATCTCCAGTCATTATTTTATTGATTGTGAAAATCGGCAATTGGAAAATTCGCAATAAACATTCGCGAGATGACAATTCGCTATCAACACTACTCCTAAAGTCAAAGATATTGCAGCCTTCTCATTAGCCCACAAGCAAGAAACAGTGAGGGAACATGGGTACTGATGAAAAAAATGTAGAATATTCACGATTATGAAGATATAGCACTATATTCTAGATATTTGCGAATTCTCGAAGTGCTATTATTCGCGATAAAAATTCACGACTAGAATATTCGCGATCAACACTAATCATATAATATGCCCCCTCAGGGGAATGCTGTCAAAAAATAAAAGTAAAAACTGCCAAAACAGCCAATTTTTGTCACATTGCCTCACAAAAAGTGTAATACTAAGTGATCAAACAGTCATGTCTCCCAAAATGGTACCAATTAAACCGTCATCTCATCCTGCAAAAATTTTGACCCTACCTAAGACAATCGCTCAAAAAAATAAAAAAAATATTGCTCTCAGAAAATGGCAACACAAAAAAATTATTTTATTTTTTTCAAAAATGGTTTTACCATGTAAAAATAAAAATAATGGACACAATGGGTATCACCGCTTCCATAACAACCTGCTCCTATTAAAATATCACATTATATTCCCCCAGCTTCCAGGTGAATGCTGTATAAAATTTGTTTTACAAAACTGTTCCAAAACAGTTATTTCCTTGCCTCACAAAAAGTGTAATACCAAGCGATCATAAAGTTGTATATACCCCAAAATGGTACCAATCAACCAGTCATCTCATCCCGCAAATGAGACCCTACATAAGACAATCACTCAAAAAGTAAAAAATAAATGGCTCCCAGAAAATGGCAACACAAAAACAAGATATTTTTCTTGTCAAAAAATACTTTTACTGTCAAAACTTAAAGAAAATAAAAATGATACACATATTAGGTATCACCGCGTCTGTAACAACCTCATCTATAAAAATAGATATGCCCTGTCAGGTGAACACTGCAAAGATAAATAAAAAAAATTGTGCCAGAACAGTAATTTTGGGGGACTTTGCCTTACAAAATGCATAATATCGAGGTATCAAAAAGTCATATGTACCTCAAAATGTTACCAATGTAAATGTCACCTCATCTCACAAAAAATGAACCCCCACATAAGACAATCACTCAAAAAATAAACCAATGGCGCACATAAACCAATCTATCAAAATCTGCATGGCAAAAGCCATATGGCTCTCCTTCTGTTCTCAGTCCTGCCATGTACCCCTACAGCGGTTTACCACCACGTATGGTATGTAGCCATATTCAGGAGCTAATGGGTAACAAAAAAGAAATTAAACTGTTCATTTTCACAGCCAAGTGTTTATAAATTCAGTAAAATGCTTATGGGGTCAAAGTGCTCAATACACCCCTTAATAAATTTTTTGAGGGGTGTAGTTTCCAAAATGGGGTCACTTTTTGAGGATTTCCACTGTAGGGGTACGTCAGGGTCTCTTCAAATACAAAATCGCGCCCAAAAGCCATTCTAGCAAAATCTGCCTCCAAAAACCATATGGCACTCCATTTCTTCTGACCACTGCCATGTGCCCCTACACCATTGTACTACCACATATAGGATATTTCTGTAAACTGTGTATATTGAGGTTTATTTTGCCGTTAACCCTTGCTGTGTTGCAAGAAAAAAATTGATCGACATGAAAAATCTGCAAAAAATGTTAATTTAAAATGTTACCTCCATTTTCCTTTAATTCTTATGAAACACCTAAAGGGTTAACAAAGTTTGTAACATCAGTTTTCAATAATTGGTCATTTATAGGTTTCCATTATGTAAACTCCTCAAAATCGCTTTATAACTGAATTGGTGCTTAAAAAAATGATTTTGGAAATTTTCTTGAAAATTTTAAAAATTGTTTCTAAATTTCTAAGCTTTCTAACGCCCTAAAAAACCAAGTAAAGTATAATAATGCCATAGTTATAAAAAATATTCTGTTGCCAGTGCTATGCTTATTTTGTAAATTTGAGATTCTTTAAAAATGCACTTTGTACAAAATTATTTGGGCCTGTCTGTCAAGGCAATCTTCATAAGACGGGAGCCTGTGTTTTTTTTTTTTTCGTGTTTCTAGCCATGGCAGTGTGCACCTGCACTTTGGGATGTGCTGACTGACCTCCTTTTTTGGCAACATAACGTAGACATATGGGGAATGATAACTGATAACTATTTTAGGCATTATTATCTGTCTTAAAAGTAGAGAAATTCAAATTTTGAAAATTTTGATTTTTTTTCTGACTTTTTGGTAAATTTTTGATTTTTTTTCATAAATAAAGGTAAAATATATTGACTCAAATGTCATGAAGTACAATATGTCACGAGAAAAAAATCTCAGAATGGTTTGGATAAGTAGAAGCGTTCCAAAGTTATTACCACATAAAGTGACACATGTCAGATTTGCAAAAAATGGCCTGGGCAGGAGGGTAAAAACTGGTCTGGGCTAGAAGGGGTTAACTTTTACTTGGCAACCACATTTCCAATTTTTTTTTATTTTGAATCAGCTAATATTAGGCAAAAAATGCTAAACCAAAGATCGCAATGTTACCGGGTATGATAGTATAATAGAAAAATCATAGAATCAGAAAGTAGCATCACCTAATCTTATCATCTCATATAGAATCTCATCAACGTAATACTTACAGGTTACCACTTCTGCAGAAGTTCACTCCACAGGGAGCAGATACAAATAATCTCACCATGCACCAGGCACTAATAAAATGTTCTAGACATTCAGAAGTTGTAGTAATATGTAATTATGTGTGTTTACTGCAAAACTGGTAAAGGAAAAACATGGAAGCAACTCTGCCCTCCCAGCTGTCAGAATGGCGGTACAGCTCAGTGAAAACAAATAAAATGAAATATTGATCACTTACTTTAAAAATTCTAAACCAGAACACAGCCAGATCGATACACGGTTCCCAATCTTTGCTATCCAGGCATACACCCATACAGCAGTGGAATAATTAAAACTAAGAAAATGAGAATGTTTCCACTCTTAGACAAGATGCCATAACGTGGAGCTGACTGCATACCAGGTGTACTGTTGGTGCCTGGCTGTTTTATTTCATTTAAAGGAGTTGGGGCTCCCACTGATCACTCAAGTAGGGACCCGTTTCCTCTGGCAGTCCCAAAAGAGTTGAATGGATAGGCAGACATGCATGCACGTCTACCGCTCCATTCAAACAGGGGAACAGAGGCCCCTGTTGTAGCAATTAGCAGGGGCTCCCGCAGTCGGACTCCCTCTGATCAGACACTTATTCCCTATCCTGTGGATGGATAATAAGAGGTTTTAATGGTACAACTCCTTTATTGGGTTTGCCTCTATCCCCAACTGATGGCTGGATAGACATTGTTGCTTTTCCTATGTCCTGTTCCAAGATCTTTTCCTCTTATTAGAATTCTCATATTTTTTAGATTGCTGTAGATCACAGTGCAATGTTATACATTATTGGCACTAATATAACCTACAGAAGGCACATGTAATCAGATTTGTTGTGGTCCTGAAAAGCATAAGCTTTACATGACACCTGTGAGAACCCCACCATTAATTTCTACCAGCTCAATTTCTCTCCCTAATGATTGGATTTTAGTAGAGCGAAATGCAATATCTGGTAGAGTAGAAGCTAAAATTAGAAATAACAGAAGTATCTAGCTCTCTTCATTGTAGGTTGTCTGTCTACACCCTACTCAAGCATTAAGTAGTGTGTAGACAGCCTAGAAGGGCCTTGAGTAGGGCGTTGACAGACAGTCTATAATTGGCTTAGGGCTTTCACACAATTACCAGTATTAATAAAAATGATTCAGCCACAGCTATCAGGCCTCTAACTCCAGGAAAATTACATGATATTCCTAGGACTAAAAAACAGTCCTCGCACACATTCCTTACCACCTCATTGTTCTCTCATGGTCTTAATTTCTTTTACTATAACATACAGCTGTATATCTATAGGACTTTACTGTACATTAGCCTAGTGGTCCGTCTTGTAATAAAATCATAAGTATTTGTTAGGGATATATCCCCCATTGCATACCAAGTAGCCAATCAGCCACCTGTGCAAAAATTAAGTTTGCACCAAGAACATCACTTATTCTGGTAAACCTGGTGATTTTTTTCAGTGAGCAATTCATTCCATAGTCACAGGCCATGGGTGGATAACCTTCAAAGTCTTTATTCATTCATAGTCATGGCGGCTACATATGTTACAAAGTGAAAGAAGCCCAGGAACGTGATATGATCAATAATGCCATGCAGCCAGCCAATCAGCAGATAGCCATCCCCTATGATGTCCCAGCCCTATAAAAAGCCTAATCCTGCCCAGTCTCTGCTATTTTTAAAGTTCTAACCGGGGGTACCTTCTGAGCTCACACTTCACTCTCTCTTTTCACTGTGAGCTGAGCTTAGGGAAAGATGTCACAAGCACTTATGCACTATGGACAGCATTTCAGAAAGCTATGTAATGAAGAATATTGGATAAAGACAGTGCAGGGACAGTATAGGGAGAGTTTTTAGAGTCTATAGGGAGAGCATAGGGAGACAGCAGGGATAGTACAGGATGAGTGTAATTGCTGTATGCATCTTGTTGAACTGCTGCCACAATCTCAGTTATTCTGTTAGCTTATACATAGAATTGTTGTGCCTCAGTATTAAAGGACGGTCTAATATATTGCCATGTGCATCTTGTTGAACTGCTGCTACAATGCTGCCAGTGTCACCACCAGACATCTGAGAAGCTCTGACAGATGCCTTTCAGAACCTCCTCCTTGAGCTTCCTTTGTTTTGCTTTCAGTTCCTCATCTCGTTAGCCTCTCTCAGCTGTCATGTAGTTGTACTGATTGCATCCCTTTAAATTCCTCCCCATAGTGCATTAGTGTGCGGTTTATATTTCTTCCTGGAGTGTGTGTGCATGCTGATCCTACTTCCCAGTCTTCTACAAGATAAGTGTTGTGCATTCTTTTGTGTTTTTCTGTTTGCTGGATCCCAGGTGACCCTGACTCCCTCCGTATCTAGTGTAGGGAGCCGGTGGTCGTGTCCCCTCACTATTATAGGGTGTTCAGGTGTTATACAGTCGAGGTACGAGGATATGCGATAATCTACCATTGGGATTTTCGCATAGGCTGAGCAGTCAGGGAGAGTGCCAGGTCTGATGCAGGGGTCTCCCTTTTTGTTCCTTAGTTTTGGATCCAGTGAGTCGTATATTCATTTTGTGTTGTCTTGTTTCCTGTACACCTTCCGTGACACCCAGTTAATCTGTTAGTTCATACATACAATTATTGTGCCTCCGTAATAAAGGAGCAGTCTAATATATCACTGCATGCATCTTGCTGAACTGCTATAGAAAGCATAGAGAAAGGACAGCACCACTTACTGACGTATGTTAGTCTATCATTTGGCGGCGGTGCTCACAGTGTCAGGTCTTGGCCCAAGGGACCCCTCAATTGCCGAAATTTTTTAAAAAAATCTGTAGCACTCCAATCTTTAATCCAATCATATATTTATTAGCACCGAACAGAAGCTTCTGTTTGGTGCTAATAAATATACGATTGGATTAATGATTGGAGTGCTACGGTCTTGTTGAACTGCTGTCACATTCCAAATTAATCCATTACATTACTGATACAATTACTGTACACTAGAGACAGTTGCCTGGGACCTCCAAAGGAACAGGCGGTGGCAAAAATGTTGCTGTAGCCAGCACAAGTAGCAGCAGAAGAAGGGGTGGTGCAGCAGCAGCCACAGCAACAGGCCAGAGCTGCCACTGTTATCCAGCGGTCGTGTTTTGACCAATAATCCAGCTGTACTGGAATGGTTGAAATTCTCTTCAACATCATCTCAAGTGACAACAGATACACACAGCCAGGAATTGGTGGGTTCCTCTGACACCATGCTTTACCACACCTAGTTGCCATGGCCCAGGAACTGCCTCTGTGCTCTCACCTGTCCTGAACCTGCCTCTTGCTTTTGCTGCTCCTTCTGCTAGCCAAGTAATGTATGCCGCCGCCTCAGCTCTTATTTCCAGCGAGGATGAGCATTGTGAAGACAGTCAGCAGTTACAGACTTGGAGGAGAGGTCCGCTGCAGACTCCTCTAGGCGTGCAACTACCGATAATGACAGTCAGGTGGGAGCACATGTGAGAGGTCAGGGATGTGAGCAAGAGACAAGGGGGGTTGACACAAGTCACGACCAAGGGAGCCGGATGAAGAGGGGACATCATCATTATTAGGGGGAGAGGGTGGCCGCAGGGTGGAAGTGTTCCGGTGAGACAGCAGGGTAGAAGGAGATCTGCAGCCAAACGCGTGAGGGGTACTCCGTCTGCTACTCAGGAGACTACCTGTCCTCACCATCCCCTCTAGACACAGTTCACAGTGGTCCCCCCGGCATATCACCTATGCAAAGCTAGGCATCATATGGTTCTGCACCTGGTCAGACTTGGTGAGCCACACCGGGGAGGAACTGCTCGGTGTCATAAATAAAGAAATCAAACACTAGCTGTCTCCTCGCCAACTGGAGATAGGAACCATGGTTACTGATAACGGGAAGAACTTTTTTTCTTCACTGCATCAGGGAGGGCTGACCAATGCACCCTGCATAGCGCATGTCTTCAATTCATTGTCACCTTGTTCCTCAAGTCTTGAAATGAACTGCAAGAGCTGTTAAAAATGTCCAGGAAATTGTGCATGCACTTCTGTCACTCTTGCCGTGCAAAACATGCCCTCCTCGAGCTGCATATGTTAGACTGCCTGTATGAGCAGTGGAAGCGGTCAAAGATTTCTTAATGCTGCAGATGGACAGGTCTATTCCCGGGTGTAATTTTCACATTACCCAGTGGAAACTCATGCAAGACACGTGCCATTTGCTCAGGCCCTTTGAGAACGCCACTTTATTTGTCAGTCGGCAGAACTACGGGATGAGTGATGTCAGTCCACTCCTTTAAGTCCTGAAGGGGATACTGACAAATCTGATTGGAGAGGGGACAGAAGACATGGCACCTCCATTTCATATCCACGTGAGCCCCAATGAGGATGAACAGGCAGAGGAGGAGGGAGAGGACATAAACGCTCAGGAATTTTATACAAAACTAGGTAGTTTATCTGCCCAAGCGACAGGAAACGAGCAGGAGGAGTATGAGAAGCTGGAGGGCGACTATGAAGACGACCCAGATGACCCCACCAGACTGTGGCAGTATCTAGTGGAGATGGAGGCAGGGAGGTCCTACGAGTCCCTTGTGCAAATGACCAGATGCATACTGTCATGTTTGTGTAGTGACAGCTGCATTGTCAGGATTCAGAGAGGGATGACTACTGGCTATCCACATTGTTAGACCCTTGCTACCGGTCAAAAATGGAGGCATTTTGTAGAACTTCTGAGAAGGATGCAAAAATGGACTACTATAGAGACTTGCTGTGTAATCAGTTGGTCACTGCCTACGAGCGTCATCGCCTGTTTACAGGTAGGTCTGACCGGGGGGACCCTCTGAGCTCATGCTCCACTGCCATGACTGGTGGAGGGGGGGCAGGAGCAGCAGCAGGACATGCAGCCTGTCATGGGGCGACAGGTGTCACTGTCACTGCTGCTGCCCCCCTTTCCCATTCTATTATGTGGCCACTATTGTCCCTGTTACTGCCACTGCTGTTGGCCCCTATCCCCACTCTGTTATAGGGCCACTATTGTCCCTGTTGGTCCATGTTGACATCATCGTTTATTTTTCAGTTCTTCTTATCCATCAGAAGAACAGGAAAAAAAAGGATTCTGTATTTTGAGAATCTGTAAGGCTTCTTTCACCAGGTCAGTATTTAATCAGTATTTGTAAGCCAAAAGCAGAAGTGGGTTCAAGACAAAGGGCAAATATTTTTTATTACAAGTTATAGCTGTGTTGGACCCACTATCGGTTTTAGCTTACAAATACTGATCAAATACAGTTGCATAATACTGACAAAATATTGACTGTGTGAAAGAGGCCATTAACCCTTTCTACCCCTGAGCGTTTTTGGGTTTTGCGCTTTCTACCTTCCCAGAGCCATAACTTTTTTATTTTTCCGTTCACATAGCCACTTTTTTGTAGTTGCAGTGTATGTGTATAGAGCTATGTGAGAGCGATCTGCACTTTTCATTGATACCATTGTGGGGTGTGTATGAGTTTTTGATCACTTTTTATTTTGAGTGAAACGAAGTGACCAAAAACGTCAAATCGGCCATTTTGTAGTTTCTTTCCGTTTCACCTTTTATTTTAGTTTTAGTTTTTTTCTATTTAATTTGGGATGCTCATCGGAAAAGGGTAAAATTCCTCCAAATTGATGCAAATTGAGCAGAAGGCCTCTTTTCCCACAGTCAGCATTTTGCATCAGTATTTGTAAGCCAAAAGCAGGAGTGGGTCCAAAACAAAGAAGATATGCAAATATTTATATTACATTTTATCTCTGTTTTGGCTTATTATTAATAATAACAATCTTTTTTATACAGCGCCAACATATTCTGCAGTGCTTTACAATTCAGGGGTTCATGTACAAGCAGTCATAAATAACACAGCAAAAGACAAGTCAATAATTACAACAAGAGGAATGAGGACCATGCTCACAAGAGCTTACAATCTATGAGGAGATAGGGGTGACACAAATGGTCAAAGTGCTTGTTTTGTACAATGGTCCAGCCATCTTAGTAAAATAGGGAAGCAGATATAAAGCTGCATGTCCCAGTCACCAGCTGACATCTGTAGTGCTTCTGGGTGCATGTGTCCAGTGGAGTGTTTGGTGGAGGATCAGGTTCAGGAAATCATAAATGGTCTATATATGGAAAGGGGTTAGATCAGGGGATGTAATAGGCCACCCTAAAAAAGATGTGTTTTCAGGGAGCGCCTAAAATTGTGCATATTGTGATTTAACCCCTTCCCGACCCATGACGTACTACTACTTCATAGGAACCACTGCATTCCCACAATTTGGAACGGTGTGCGCGCGATCACTGCAGGGGCCCGGCAGTCCCTGACCACGACATAGAAGGGGTTTGTGTCGGGTGAGTGAGCGCATCAAATCCCCACACATATTAGGTATCGCTGTGTCCGTAATTACCAGCTCTATAAACATATCACATGATCCACTCTGTCCGATAAACACCATAAAAAATTTAAAATAAAAATGGTGTAAAAAAAGCCATTTTTGTCACCTTACATCACAAAAAGTGCAACACCAAGCGATCAAAAAGGCGTATGTCCCACAAAATGGTATCAATAAAACCGTCACCTTATCCCACAAAAAATTAGCCGCTACCTAAGACAATCGCCAAAAAAAAAATAAAAAAAAATATAGCTCTCAAAACATGGAGACACATCATTTTTTTGTTTCAAAACTGCTATTATTGTGCTAAAGTGAAATACATAAAAAAAATACATATTAGGTATCGCCACATCTGTAACAACCAGCTCTATAAAAATATCACATGACGTAACCCCTCGCTGTGTAAAAAAATAGCCATCATATCATAAAAAAAAAAAAATCATAAAAATTGCAACAGCAAGTGATCAAAAAGGTGTATGCCCCCCAAAATATTACCAATCAGACCATCACCTCATCCCGCAAAATATGAGACCCTACCTAAGATAATCGGTCAAAAAATAAAAAAGCTATCGCTCTCAGACAATGGAGACACTAAAATATGATTATTTTTTGCTTCAAAACTACTATTATTGTGCTAAAGTGAAATAAATAAAGTATACATATTAGGTATCGCCACGTCATAACAACCAGCTCTATAAAAATATCACATGACCTAACCACTCAGAAGAACACCATTAAAAAAAGTGTAAAAAAAAGCTATTTTTGTCACATTACATCACAAAAATCGCAACAGCAAGTAATCAAAAAGGCGTATGCCCCCCAAAATAGTACCAATCATACCATCACCACATCACACAAAAAAATGAGTCCCTACTAGGGATGAGCGAACTCGAACTGTATAGTTCGGGTTCGTACCGAATTTTGGGGTGTCCGTGACACGGACCCGAACCCGGACATTTTCGTAAAAGTCCGGGTTCGGGTTCGGTGTTCGTCGCTTTCTTGGCGCTTTTGTGACGCTTTCTTGGCGCTTTTTGAAAGGCTGCAAAGCAGCCAATCAACAAGCGTCATACTACTTGCCCCAAGAGGCCATCACAGCCATGCCTACTATTGGCATGGCTGTGATTGGCCAGAGCACCATGTGACCCAGCCTCTATTTAAGCTGGAGTCACATAGCGCCGCCCGTCACTCTGCTCTGATTAGCGTAGGGAGAGGTTGCGGCTGCGACAGTAGGGCGAGATTAGGCAGATTAACTCCTCCAAAGGACTTGATTAACTGATCGATCTACAGCTGTGGATCATTGAGCTGCTGATCCTCAATTGCTCACTGTTTTTAGGCTGCCCAGACCGTTTGTCAGTCACATTTTTCTGGGGTGATCGGCGGCCATTTTGTGTCTTGTGGTGCGCCAGCACAAGCTGCGACCAAGTGCATTTAACCCTCAATGGTGTGGTTGTTTTTTGGCTAAAGCCTACATCAGGGTGAAGCTGTCACACCAAGTGCATTTAACCAGCAATAGTCTGTTCATTTTTTGGCCATATACAAAATCAGGGGCAAGCTGCGCCTGTCACCAAGTGCATTTAACCCTCAATGGTGTGGTTGTTTTTTGGCTAAAGCCTACATCAGGGTGAAGCTGTCACACCAAGTGCATTTAACCAGCAATAGTCTGTTCATTTTTTGGCCATATACAAAATCAGGGGCAAGCTGCGCCTGTCACCAAGTGCATTTAACCCTCAATGGTGTGGTTGTTTTTTGGCTAAAGCCTACATCAGGGTGAAGCTGTCACACCAAGTGCATTTAACCAGCAATAGTCTGTTCATTTTTTGGCCATATACAAAATCAGGGGCAAGCTGCGCCTGTCACCAAGTGCATTTAACCCTCAATGGTGTGGTTGTTTTTTGGCTAAAGCCTACATCAGGGTGAAGCTGTCACACCAAGTGCATTTAACCAGCAATAGTCTGTTCATTTTTTGGCCATATACAAAATCAGGGGCAAGCTGCGCCTGTCACCAAGTGCATTTAACCCTCAATGGTGTGGTTGTTTTCTGGCTAAAGCCTACATCAGGGTGAAGCTGTCACACCAAGTGCATTTAACCAGCAATAGTCTGTTTATTTTTTGGCCATATACTACATCAGGGGCAAGCTGCGCCCGTCACCAAGTGCATTTAACCCTCAGTAGTGTGGTTGGTCAAGCTGTGACACCAAGTG
Source organism: Bufo gargarizans (assembly GCF_014858855.1). Taxonomy (NCBI): domain Eukaryota; kingdom Metazoa; phylum Chordata; class Amphibia; order Anura; family Bufonidae; genus Bufo; species Bufo gargarizans. Next base: position 362,070,708 of record NC_058080.1, on the reverse strand, counting down.
CATTTAACCAGCAATAGTCTGTTCATTTTTTGGCCATATACTACATCAGGGGCAAGCTGCGCCCGTCACCAAGTGCATTTAACCAGCAATAGTGTGGTTATTTTTTGGCCATATCCCAGTCTAATTCTGTCACTAAATCCATACCGGTCACCCAGCGCCTAAATACTAGGCCTCAAATTTATATCCCGCTAAATCTCTCGTTACCGCTGTCCTGTTGTAGCTGGGAAAGTTATTTAGTGTCCGTCAAAGCACATTTTTTGTTCTGGGTTGAAGTACAATTCCCAATTTAGCAATTTCATAATTTAGTGGTTTCTGCTATATCAGAGCTATTTGAAATCTATCCCTAAAAGGGTATATAATATTCAAGGTGCACATTGGGTCATTCAGAATAACTTCACACACACCCGCTACTGTGTATTTTCAAGTCTAATTCTGTCACTAAACCCATACCTGTCACCCAGCGCCTAAATACTAGGCCTCAAATTTATATCCTGCTAAATCTCTCGTTACCGCTGTCCTGTTGTAGCTGGGAAAGTTATTTAGTGTCCGTCAAAGCACATTTTTTGTTCTGGGTTGAAGTACAATTCCCAATTTAGCAATTTCATAATTTAGTGGTTTCTGCTATATCAGAGCTATTTGAAATCTATCCCTAAAAGGGTATATAATATTCAAGGTGCACATTGGGTCATTCAGAATAACTTCACACACACCCGCTACTGTGTATTTTCAAGTCTAATTCTGTCACTAAACCCATACCTGTCACCCAGCGCCTAAATACTAGGCCTCAAATTTATATCCTGCTAAATCTCTCGTTACCGCTGTCCTGTTGTAGCTGGGAAAGTTATTTAGTGTCCGTCAAAGCACATTTTTTGTTCTGGGTTGAAATACAATTCCCAATTTAGCAATTTCATAATTTAGTGGTTTCTGCTATATCAGAGCTATTTGAAATCTATCCCTAAAAGGGTAGATCATATTGAAGGTGCACATAGGGTCATTCAGAATAACTTCACACACACCCGCTACTGTGTATTTCCAAGTCTAATTCTGTCACTAAACCCATACCTGTCACCCAGCGCCTAAATACTAGGCCTCAAATTTATATCCCGCTAAATCTCTCGTTACCGCTGTCCTGTTGTAGCTGGGAAAGTTATTTAGTGTCCGTCAAAGCACATTTTTTGTTCTGGGTTGAAATACAATTCCCAATTTAGCAATTTCATAATTTAGTGGTTTCTGCTATATCAGAGCTATTTGAAATCTATCCCTAAAAGGGTAGATCATATTGAAGGTGCACATAGGGTCATTCAGAATAACTTCACACACACCCGCTACTGTGTATTTCCAAGTCTAATTCTGTCACTAAACCCATACCTGTCACCCAGCGCCTAAATACTAGGCCTCAAATTTATATCCCGCTAAATCTCTCGTTACCGCTGTCCTGTTGTAGCTGGGAAAGTTATTTAGTGTCCGTCAAAGCACATTTTTTGTTCTGGGTTGAAGTACAATTCCCAATTTAGCAATTTCATAATTTAGTGGTTTCTGCTATATCAGAGCTATTTGAAATCTATCCCTAAAAGGGTATATAATATTCAAGGTGCACATTGGGTCATTCAGAATAACTTCACACACACCCGCTACTGTGTATTTCCAAGTCTAATTCTGTCACTAAACCCATACCTGTCACCCAGCGCCTAAATACTAGGCCTCAAATTTATATCCTGCTAAATCTCTCGTTACCGCTGTACTGTTGTTGCTTGGAAAGATATTTAGTGTCCGTCAAAGCACATTTTTTGTTCTGGGTTGAAGTACAATTCCCAATTTAGCAATTTCATAATTTAGTGGTTTCTGCTATATCAGAGCTATTTGAAATCTATCCCTAAAAGGGTATATAATATTCAAGGTGCACATTGGGTCATTCAGAATAACTTCACACACACCCGCTACTGTGTATTTTCAAGTCTAATTCTGTCACTAAACCCATACCTGTCACCCAGCGCCTAAATACTAGGCCTCAAATTTATATCCTGCTAAATCTCTCGTTACCGCTGTCCTGTTGTAGCTGGGAAAGTTATTTAGTGTCCGTCAAAGCACATTTTTTCTTCTGGGTTGAAATACAATTCCCAATTTAGCAATTTCATAATTTAGTGGTTTCTGCTATATCAGAGCTATTTGAAATCTATCCCTAAAAGGGTAGATCATATTGAAGGTGCACATAGGGTCATTCAGAATAACTTCACACACACCCGCTACTGTGTATTTCCAAGTCTAATTCTGTCACTAAACCCATACCTGTCACCCAGCGCCTAAATACTAGGCCTCAAATTTATATCCCGCTAAATCTCTCGTTACCGCTGTCCTGTTGTAGCTGGGAAAGTTATTTAGTGTCCGTCAAAGCACATTTTTTGTTCTGGGTTGAAGTACAATTCCCAATTTAGCAATTTCATAATTTAGTGGTTTCTGCTATATCAGAGCTATTTGAAATCTATCCCTAAAAGGGTATATAATATTCAAGGTGCACATTGGGTCATTCAGAATAACTTCACACACACCCGCTACTGTGTATTTTCAAGTCTAATTCTGTCACTAAACCCATACCTGTCACCCAGCGCCTAAATACTAGGCCTCAAATTTATATCCTGCTAAATCTCTCGTTACCGCTGTACTGTTGTTGCTGGGCAAGATATTTAGTGTCCGTCAAAGCACATTTTTTGTTCTGGGTTGAAATACAATTCCCAATTTAGCAATTTCATAATTTAGTGGTTTCTGCTATATCAGAGCTATTTGAAATCTATCCCTAAAAGGGTATATAATATTCAAGGTGCACATTGGGTCATTCAGAATAACTTCACACACACCCGCTACTGTGTATTTCCAAGTCTAATTCTGTCACTAAACCCATACCTGTCACCCAGCGCCTAAATACTAGGCCTCAAATTTATATCCTGCTAAATCTCTCGTTACCGCTGTACTGTTGTTGCTGGGCAAGATATTTAGTGTCCGTCAAAGCACATTTTTTGTTCTGGGTTGAAATACAATTCCCAATTTAGCAATTTCATAATTTAGTGGTTTCTGCTATATCAGAGCTATTTGAAATCTATCCCTAAAAGGGTATATAATATTCAAGGTGCACATTGGGTCATTCAGAATAACTTCACACACACCCGCTACTGTGTATTTCCAAGTCTAATTCTGTCACTAAACCCATACCTGTCACCCAGCGCCTAAATACTAGGCCTCAAATTTATATCCTGCTAAATCTCTCGTTACCGCTGTACTGTTGTTGCTTGGAAAGATATTTAGTGTCCGTCAAAGCACATTTTTTGTTCTGGGTTGAAGTACAATTCCCAATTTAGCAATTTCATAATTTAGTGGTTTCTGCTATATCAGAGCTATTTGAAATCTATCCCTAAAAGGGTATATAATATTCAAGGTGCACATTGGGTCATTCAGAATAACTTCACACACACCCGCTACTGTGTATTTTCAAGTCTAATTCTGTCACTAAACCCATACCTGTCACCCAGCGCCTAAATACTAGGCCTCAAATTTATATCCTGCTAAATCTCTCGTTACCGCTGTACTGTTGTTGCTGGGCAAGATATTTAGTGTCCGTCAAAGCACATTTTTTGTTCTGGGTTGAAATACAATTCCCAATTTAGCAATTTCATAATTTAGTGGTTCCTGCTATATCAGAGCTATTTGAAATCTATCCCAAAAAGGGTATATAATATTCAAGGTGCACATAGGGTCATTCAGAATAACTTCACACACACGCTTCTGTGCATTTCCAAGTCTAATTCTGTCACTAAATCCATACCGGTCACCCAGCGCCTAAATACTAGGCCTCAAATTTATATCCCGCTGAATTTGAATACAATACATTGGGCCAAATAATATATTTGTTGTTGTGGTGAACCATAACAATGAGAAAAACATCTAGTAAGGGACGCGGACGTGGACATGGTCGTGGTGGTGTTAGTGGACCCTCTGGTGCTGGGAGAGGACGTGGCCGTTCTGCCACATCCACACGTCCTAGTGTACCAACTACCTCAGGTCCCAGTAGCCGCCAGAATTTACAGCGATATATGGTGGGGCCCAATGCCGTTCTAAGGATGGTAAGGCCTGAGCAGGTACAGGCATTAGTCAATTGGGTGGCCGACAGTGGATCCAGCACGTTCACATTATCTCCCACCCAGTCTTCTGCAGAAAGCGCACAGATGGCGCCTGAAAACCAACCCCATCAGTCTGTCACATCACCCCCATGCATACCAGGGAAACTGTCTCAGCCTCAAGTTATGCAGCAGTCTCTTATGCTGTTTGAAGACTCCGCTGGCAGGGTTTCCCAAGGGCATCCACCTAGCCCTTCCCCAGCGGTGAAAGACATAGAATGCACTGACGCACAACCACTTATGTTTCCTGATGATGAGGACATGGGAATACCACCTCAGCATGTCTCTGATGATGACGAAACACAGGTGCCAACTGCTGCGTCTTTCTGCAGTGTGCAGACTGAACAGGAGGTCAGGGATCAAGACTGGGTGGAAGACGATGCAGGGGACGATGAGGTCCTAGACCCCACATGGAATGAAGGTCGTGCCACTGACTTTCACAGTTCGGAGGAAGAGGCAGTGGTGAGACCGAGCCAACAGCGTAGCAAAAGAGGGAGCAGTGGGCAAAAGCAGAACACCCGCCGCCAAGAGACTCCGCCTGCTACTGACCGCCGCCATCTGGGACCGAGCACCCCAAAGGCAGCTTCAAGGAGTTCCCTGGCATGGCACTTCTTCAAACAATGTGCTGACGACAAGACCCGAGTGGTTTGCACGCTGTGCCATCAGAGCCTGAAGCGAGGCATTAACGTTCTGAACCTGAGCACAACCTGCATGACCAGGCACCTGCATGCAAAGCATGAACTGCAGTGGAGTAAACACCTTAAAACCAAGGAAGTCACTCAGGCTCCCCCTGCTACCTCTTCTGCTGCTGCCGCCTCGGCCTATTCTGCTGCTGCTGCCTCGGCCTCTTCCTCCGCCTCTGGAGGAACGTTGGCACCTGCCGCCCAGCAAACAGGGGATGTACCACCAACACCACCACCACCACCTCCGTCACCAAGCGTCTCAACCATGTCACACGCCAGCGTTCAGCTCTCCATCTCACAAACATTTGATAGAAAGCGTAAATTCCCACCTAGCCACCCTCGATCCCTGGCCCTGAATGCCAGCATTTCTAAACTACTGGCCTATGAAATGCTGTCATTTAGGCTGGTGGACACAGACAGCTTCAAACAGCTCATGTCGCTTGCTGTCCCACAGTATGTTGTTCCCAGCCGGCACTACTTCTCCAAGAGAGCCGTGCCTTCCCTGCACAACCAAGTATCCGATAAAATCAAGTGTGCACTGCGCAACGCCATCTGTAGCAAGGTCCACCTAACCACAGATACGTGGACCAGTAAGCACGGCCAGGGACGCTATATCTCCCTAACTGCACACTGGGTAAATGTAGTGGCAGCTGGGCCCCAGGCGGAGAGCTGTTTGGCGCACGTCCTTCCGCCGCCAAGGATCGCAGGGCAACATTCTTTGCCTCCTGTTGCCACCTCCTCCTTCTCGGCTTCCTCCTCCTCTTCTTCCACCTGCTCATCCAGTCAGCCACACACCTTCACCACCAACTTCAGCACAGCCCGGGGTAAACGTCAGCAGGCCATTCTGAAACTCATATGTTTGGGGGACAGGCCCCACACCGCACAGGAGTTGTGGCGGGGTATTGAACAACAGACCGACGAGTGGTTGCTGCCGGTGAGCCTCAAGCCCGGCCTGGTGGTGTGTGATAATGGGCGAAATCTCGTTGCAGCTCTGGGACTAGCCAATTTGACGCACATCCCTTGCTTGGCGCATGTGCTGAATTTGGTGGTGCAGAAGTTCATTCACAACTACCCCGACATGTCAGAGCTGCTGCATAAAGTGCGGGCCGTCTGTTCGCGCTTCCGGCGTTCACATCCTGCCGCTGCTCGCCTGTCTGCGCTACAGCGTAACTTCGGCCTTCCCGCTCACCGCCTCATATGCGACGTGCCCACCAGGTGGAACTCCACCTTGCACATGCTGGACAGACTGTGCGAGCAGCAGCAGGCCATAGTGGAGTTTCAGCTGCAGCACGCACGGGTCAGTCGCACTACAGAACAGCACCACTTCACCACCAATGACTGGGCCTCCATGCGAGACCTGTGTGCCCTGTTGCGCTGTTTCGAGTACTCCACCAACATGGCCAGTGGCGATGACACCGTTATCAGCGTTACAATACCACTTCTATGTCTCCTTGAGAAAACACTTAGGGCGATGATGGAAGAGGAGGTGGCCCAGGAGGAGGAGGAGGAGGAGGAGGAAGAGGGGTCATTTTTAGCACTTTCAGGCCAGTCTCTTCGAAGTGACTCAGAGGGAGGTTTTTGGCAACAGCAGAGGCCAGGTACAAATGTGGCCAGCCAGGGCCCACTACTGGAGGACGAGGAGGACGAGGATGAGGAGGAGGTGGAGGAGGATGAGGATGAAGCATGGTCACAGCGGGGTGGCACCCAACGCAGCTCGGGTCCATCACTGGTGCGTGGCTGGGGGGAAAGGCAGGACGATGACGATACGCCTCCCACAGAGGACAGCTTGTCCTTACCCCTGGGCAGCCTGGCACACATGAGCGACTACATGCTGCAGTGCCTGCGCAACGACAGCAGAGTTGCCCACATTTTAACCTGTGCGGACTACTGGGTTGCCACCCTGCTGGATCCATGCTACAAAGACAATGTGCCCACCTTACTTCCTGCACTGGAGCGTGATAGGAAGATGCGCGAGTACAAGCGCACGTTGGTAGACGCGCTACTGAGAGCATTCCCAAATGTCACAGGGGAACAAGTGGAAGCCCAAGGCCAAGGCAGAGGAGGAGCAAGAGGTCGCCAAGGCAGCTGTGTCACGGCCAGCTCCTCTGAGGGCAGGGTTAGCATGGCAGAGATGTGGAAAACTTTTGTCAACACGCCACAGCTAACTGCACCACCACCTGATACGCAACGTGTTAGCAGGAGGCAACATTTCACTAACATGGTGGAACAGTACGTGTGCACACCCCTCCACGTACTGACTGATGGTTCGGCCCCATTCAACTTCTGGGTCTCTAAATTGTCCACGTGGCCAGAGCTAGCCTTTTATGCCTTGGAGGTGCTGGCCTGCCCGGCAGCCAGCGTTTTGTCTGAACGTGTATTCAGCACGGCAGGGGGCGTCATTACAGACAAACGCAGCCGCCTGTCTACAGCCAATGTGGACAAGCTGACGTTCATAAAAATGAACCAGGCATGGATCCCACAGGACCTGTCCGTCCCTTGTCCAGATTAGACATTAACTACCTCCCCATAACCATATATTATTGGACTCCAGGGCACTTCCTCATTCAATCCTATTTTTATTTTCATTTTACCATTATATTGCAAGGCTACCCAAAGTTGAATGAACCTCTCCTCTGCCTGTGTGCTAGGCCTAAATATATGCCAATGGATTGTTGCAGTGGTGGCTGACGTGAAGCCTCATTCTCTGCTATGACATGCAGACTGATTCTCTGGTGACATGAAGCCAGATTGTCTGTTACGGGACCTCTCTCCTCTGCCTGGGTGCTGGGCCTGAATTTATGACAATGGACTGTTGCAGTGGTGGCTGACGTGAAGCCTGATTCTCTGCTATGACATGCAGACTGATTCTCTGCTGACATGAAGCCAGATCCTCTGTTGCGGGACCTCTCTCCTCTGCCTGGGTGCTGGGCCTAAATTTATGAAAATGGACTGTTGCAGTGGTGGGTGACGTGAAGCCTCATTCTCTGCTATGACATGCAGACTGATTCTCTGCTGACATGAAGCCAGATTGTCTGTTACGGGACCTCTCTCCTCTGCCTGGGTGCTGGGCCTAAATATCTGACAATGGACTGTTGCATTGGTGGCTGACGTGAAGCCTGATTCTCTGCTATGATATGAAGACTGATTCTCTGCTGACATGAAGCCAGATTGTCTGTTACGGGACCTCTCTCCTCTGCCTGTGTGCTAGGCCTAAATATATGCCAATGGATTGTTGCAGTGGTGGCTGACGTGAAGCCTGATTCTCTGCTATGACATGCAGACTAATTCTCTGCTGACATGAAGCCAGATTGTCTGTTACGGGACCTCTCTCCTCTGCCTGGGTGCTGGGCCTAAATTTATGAAAATGGACTCTTACAGTGGTGGGTGACGTGAAGCCTGATTCTCTGCTATGACATGAAGACTGATTCTCTGCTGACATGAAGCCAGATCCTCTGTTACGGGACCTCTCTCCTCTGCCTGGGTGCTGGGCCTAAATATCTGACAATGGACTGTTGCATTGGTGGCTGACGTGAAGCCTGATTCTCTGCTATGATATGAAGACTGATTCTCTGCTGACATGAAGCCAGATTGTCTGTTACGGGACCTCTCTCCTCTGCCTGTGTGCTAGGCCTAAATATATGCCAATGGATTGTTGCAGTGGTGGCTGACGTGAAGCCTGATTCTCTGCTATGACATGCAGACTGATTCTCTGGTGACATGAAGCCAGATCCTCTGTTACGGGACCTCTCTCCTCTGCCTGGGTGCTGGGCCTAAATTTATGAAAATGGACTGTTGCAGTGGTGGGTGACGTGAAGCCTGATTCTCTGCTATGACATGCAGACTGATTCTCTGGTGACATGAAGCCAGATCCTCTGTTACGGGACCTCTCTCCTCTGCCTGGGTGCTGGGCCTAAATATCTGACAATGGACTGTTGCATTGGTGGCTGACGTGAAGCCTGATTCTCTGCTATGACATGCAGACTAATTCTCTGCTGACATGAAGCCAGATTGTCTGTTACGGGACCTCTCTCCTCTGCCTGGGTGCTGGGCCTAAATTTATGAAAATGGACTGTTGCAGTGGTGGGTGACGTGAAGCCTGATTCTCTGCTATGACATGAAGACTGATTCTCTCCTGACATGAAGCCAGATTGTCTGTTACGGGACCTCTCTCCTCTGCCTGGGTGCTGGGCCTAAATTTATGAAAATGGACTGTTACAGTGGTGGGTGACGTGAAGCCTGATTCTCTGCTATGATATGAAGACTGATTCTCTGCTGACATGAAGCCAGATTGTCTGTTACGGGACCTCTCTCCTCTGCCTGGGTGCTGGGCCTAAATTTATGAAAATGGACTCTTACAGTGGTGGGTGACGTGAAGCCTGATTCTCTGCTATGACATGAAGACTGATTCTCTGCTGACATGAAGCCAGATTGTCTGTTACGGGACCTCTCTCCTCTGCCTGGGTGCCGGGGCCTAAATATCTGAGAATGGACTGTTCCAGTGGTGGGTGACGGGAAGCCAGATTCTCTGCTATGGAACCTCTCTCCAATTGATTTTGGTTAATTTTTATTTATTTAATTTTTATTTTAATTAATTTCCCTATCCACATTTGTTTGCAGGGGATTTACCTACATGTTGCTGCCTTTTGCAGCCCTCTAGCCCTTTCCTGGGCTGTTTTACAGCCGTTTTAGTGCCGAAAAGTTCGGGTCCCCATTGACTTCAATGGGGTTCGGGTTCGGGACGAAGTTCGGATCGGGTTCGGACCCCGAACCCGAACATTTCCGGGATGTTCGGCCGAACTTCTCGAACCCGAACATCCAGGTGTTCGCTCAACTCTAGTCCCTACCTAAGAGAATCGGTCAAAAAATAAAAAAGCTATGGCTCTCAGACTATTGATACACTAAAATATAATTATTTCCGTTTAAAAAATGCTATTATTGTGTAAAATTTTAATAAATAAGAAAAAGTTGACATATTAGGTATTGCCACGTCTGTAACGTTATGCTCTATAAAAAGTCACATGACTTAATTAGAGATGGCCTTGCAGTCGTTTCGCTGCGAACTTTGTGTGTTCGCTATTTGCCAAACATGCGAACTTATGGAGATATTCGCGCCCGCCATATTCTTTAACATTGTGAAGAACTTTGACCCATGACACATCCATCAGGTGGTACAGGACAGCCAATTGAGATGTTTCAGCACATGGACATACCCCCTACCTTATAAATAAATCTGATCTGGCCGCCATTTTACATTCAGTGTTTTGCCAGTGTAGGGAAAGGTTGCTGTGTGGAGCAGGGACAGGCTGTTAGGGACACCAAACGCTAGCTAATAGGGCCACAAAAGTATTTTTAAGGACTAGTATCGGTGTGCTATCGATATGCGTGATACACAGAGGGGTGCGATATACTTATACTTTTATAATGAGTCAAAAACACATAGATCTATATAGTGATCACCTGGAAGTCAGGGGCCTAGGGGCTAGGGGCTTACTAGGGCCATTTTTATATAGGGTAAGGTTCCAGACACGGTCGCTCTTATCAGGGCGGGTGGTCTGTGGTTAGGCTATCAGGGCCAGAATAGCACCCCCCTGTAGGGCAATATCAGGGACAGTTCTTTGCCCACCCTGTCCTTCAATACCACATCATCATCTAGCCCAGGGATAAATGTTTTTTGCTTTCCCGCCGGGATTCATCGATGTGCTCTGGAACCCCCTGGATTGTGGTAGGACACATGGTTTCTAATTTGGTGCCGCCGAGCACCTGATTTAGTGCCGCCGAGCACTTGTTATTGCCTACCACATCTATGCTTTTTGCTTAACTTTAATAATTTAATTTATTTTCATTTTGAGGGATATCTTTTCCATTCACACGTCCACAAAATGGATCCGCATCCGTTCCGCAATTTTGCGGAACGGGTGCAGGCCCATTCATTTTCAATGGGGCCGGAATGTGCTGTCCGCGTCCGCAATTGCGGATCCGCATTTCCGCATCCGTGCTTCCGTTTCCGCCAAAAGATAGAACATGTCCTATTCTTGTCTGCAATTGCAGACAAGATTAGGTATTTTCTATTGTAGTGCCGGCGATGTGCAGTCCACAAATTGCGGAATGCACATTGCCGGTGTCAGTTTTTTGCAGATCCACAAAACACTTACGGACGTGTGAATGGACCCTCATAGTAACATTATTAAAGGTTACGTTTTATCTTTATGTATATTGTAATGGATTGCCTTCCTTGTACAATGTTATAATATACTTTCTATGTTAGAAAGTATATTATAGTGCATTTTTTATTGTGCGGCAGTTGTGTGCGGTTCTGCTACGATTCTGCAGGTATATAGAGGGACAAGCGTTATTGGAACAAATAATTTCTACTGGTGTGATATACCAGTCGCCCCCCCAAAAAATGATTGAAGCGGGGTGTTATATACCAATATTCTTTCTTTGTAGTGCATTTGGGTACTGTATATTGCCGATATTTTGCATTGAAAAAATTAATGAATGGAGATCGCAAATTCGAATAATACATCTGGTATGTCACTGTCCATGTTGTGGGACTATTTGTGCAATTATTGTGTAATTATTTATTGGCTGCAAATATGAGCTGAAGGTTTTTCAGGCTCGCCTGCCATTAAAATGAATGGGACCCGCAGCGAACTTGCGGTTCACGAACATTTGATTGCATTCGCGCTATCGCGTTCGCAAACCGTCTCGGCAGATGTTCGTCCATCACTAGACCTAATCCCTCAGGTAAACGCTGTAAAAATAAATGAATAAAAACTGCCCCAAAACAACCAATTTTTTGGTCACCTTGCCCCATAATGTGTAATAATGAATGATCAAAAAATGATATGTACCCAAAAATGGTACCAATAAAAACGTCAACTCTTCCTGCAAAAAACGAGCCCCTGCACAATCAGATCGGCAGAAAAATTTAAAAAAATAGGGCGTTCGTAGTTTTACTAAATGGGGTCATTTTTGGGTGGTTTCTATTATGTAAGCCTTACAAAGTGACTTCAGACCTGAACTGGTCCTTAAAAAGTTGCTTCCAAACTTCCAAATGTAATTTTCAAAATGATCCAAACATGAAGTAGACATATGGGACATGTAAAGTAATAACTATTATATGATGTATTACTATCTATTATAAAAGTAGAGAAATTGAAATTAGAAAATTTGGGAATTTCTCTAAATTTTGGGTACATTTGGGATTTTTTCACAAATAATGGTGAAATATATTGACTCAAGTTTATGACTATCATGAAGTACAATGTGTCACGAGAAAACAATCCCAGAATGGCTTGGATAAGTAAAAGTGTTCCAAAGCTATTACCACATAAAGTGACACATGTCAGATTTGCAAAAAAATGGCCTGGGCAGGAAGGTGAAAACAGGCCCGGGGTTGAAGGGGTTAACCTAATTTCTTGGGGTAGGGCATTCCAAAGAATTGATGCAGGTCGAGAGAAGTCTTGAAGCCGGGAGTGAGAGTTTGGTTTACAGTGGATGTCAGTCATAAATCCATTATAGAGTAAAGAGCACGGGAAGGGTGGAGGGACAGAGATGAGGGAAGAGATGTAGGGTGGTGCAGCATCGTGTGTGAGTTAGAACAAGCAATTTAACAAGCTAACTGTTTTGCCTGAGCTTAGCTTGGGCTGTGGGAAAAGTACTTAACTGTTCTGCCAGAGCTGGGCAGAAAGTGGAGGAGGAAGGGCTACTTTAGATGCTGATATCTCCTCAATGGCAGCAGCTAGAAGCCTGCAACTGGTCTTGTTTGAAAGCTGGCAAGACATCATTAGTCATTACAAGCAACAGAGGAGATATCACTGTTCGAGTCGTGGAAAAATTGCGGGTAAAACCTGCTTTTACTTTCACTGTTATCTGTAATCACTGCATCATGATTTCTAACAGTGATATCTACCCATGTACTGAACAAATTGCTGTCTGAAAGCTTGGAATGCCAAATTTCAAACAATACAATATAACCCATATCTCTAGTTGGTACCAAACCAGAGATATGAGCAGATAAAGCAGCCACCCCCGTCAGTCTGGAGCAGGAGGGGGAGCAGTTGCAGAGATGATAGGCTGCAGAAGGAAAGTAAAAATAGTAAAAATATATAAAAATGTGGCATTATCATCAGTGTACTGACCCACATAATAAAATTAAAAAAAACTACAAAAAACTTTCCCCCTAAAAATAAAATAATAAAAGTTATTTAATGCATTATATATACCATGAGATGGTTCCTAAAAAACCTACTACTAATCCCACAAAATAAAAAGAAATTGAAAAAATGTATGAAAAAAATGATGACTGCCAGAACACAAAGGGGGGAAATATTATTGGTCCTTTAGGCTAAAATTCATTATGTCACTAAGGGGTTAAAAATGCAATTGTGTCCTCTGAGCTGTGTGCCAACAAGATATACTGCAGACACACATTGCAAATCTACAATTAAAAGGGTAACATTTTTAGGGAGGGTTTTTCCAATTATACTGGGACTGTTAGGAGGCTAAATTGGATCCTATACTGTATGGGAAACCAGTCCAATGACTGGTACAGATTGGAGGCATCGGAGTAGCTGTTGGACAGATGGGTTACCCTGGCTGCTGCATTAAGGATATATTGTTGTTTTCATAATGAAAAGGGGCAGATTCAAGAGATGTTTTTTAAGTGCAAGCGACATAGGCGGGCGAGAGATTTAATATAGGGGGTGAAGGAAAGATCAGTGTCACACTAACGCTGGGTTCAGACCTCAGCGTTCTGAAACGAGCGCTCTGTATGCGCGATTGTACGGGCGTTTACAATCGCGCATACAGAGACTGGCGTTCACACATTGTCGCGCGTTCCCGAATTTCTATGTGCGGGAACGCGCGACAAACGCCCAAAAAAAAGCTCAAGCACTTGTTTGAGCGTCGGGCGTTTTACAGCGCGATCGTACGCGCTGTAAAACGCCCAGGTGAGAACCATTCCCATAGGGAATCATTGGTTCTTGCCTGTTGTGCGTTTTACAGCGCGTAGGAACGCGCTGTAAAACGCTCAGGTGTGAACCCAGCCTAAGAGGGAGATCAGGTTTTGGTAGGTTAGTAGATGGAGAGAACACAGGAAGTTCAGTTTCTGAAAGATTCAGTTTCAGATAGAGGACATGATGTTGTAGATGGCGGACAGACAGTTACTGGTGTTCTGTAATACAGCAGGTGTGATGTTGGGGGATGACGTGTATAGTTGTGTGTCATCAGCATAGAGATGGTACTGGAAACCAAATTTGCTTACAATTACTAATCAAATACTGACAGTCTGAAAGAGGCTTTATGGATGCTCAAAATTCTTTTAAGGGCTCAGAAGAACAGAAACATAAACAGTGCTGCGAAAATGGCCTTACGGCTACAGTTGCTGCCCCCATCCCCACTCTGTTATGGGTTCACTATTATCACTGTTACTGTTGCAGCTACTGCTGCCACCCTCTCCACTTTGTCATGGGGCCACTATTGTCACTGTTATTGCCGCACAGTAAATCTACAGCTAACAGAAGGGATTAAAAAGCATGTGTTTGGAATGCCACAACATGCATTAAAATAAATAAAACATTTCTCCACTACTTTATTGGCGCTGCCTCCATTTCTCATTTTTTGAAGAGTCCTGTATGCTTTACTTTCTGTTTAACAGAAGAGATTAGCTATGAATCTTGGTGCACTGCACAGTTATGTAGACGGCGATAAATTACACCTGTAAGGCCTCATGCACACGGCCGTTGTTTTGGTCCGCATCATCCGAGCCGCAGTTTTGGCAGCTCGGATGCGAACCCATTCACTTCACTAAGGCCTCACGCACACGACCGTTGTGTGTTTTGCGGTCTGCAAATCGCGGATCCGCAAAACACAGATGGCGTCCGTGTGCGTTCTGCAATTTGCAGAACGGCACGGACAGCCATTGATATAACTGCCTATTCTTGGCCACAAAACGGAGAAGAATAGGACAGGTTATATTCTTTTTTGAAGACCACAGAACGGAGCAACGGATGCGGACAGCACACGGAGTGCTGTCCGCATCTTTTGCGGCACCATTGAAGTGAATGGGTCCGCATCCGACCCGCCAAAACTGCGGCTCGGATGCGGACCAAACCAACGTTCGTGTGCATGAGGTCTAATACTGATGGCACAGTACCACAGAATGGATTAAATATGAATATGGGTGAACTAGAATGTAATGCACACAGGGGTACCCTCTCCCTGCAGTCTCCCAGCAGTTTAACTTCCAAGCCTTCACACTGAGATATGGTCAACAAGTAGGAGCAATATGATTAGGCAGAGTGGCCTGGGTATACCAGATTTATAGCTATTCGTGACAAGTTAATTCATAACAAATTTAATTTCTTGTCAAAGTTTGGTGAATCAGCCAAACATAATTTTTCAAAACTTGACTCATCTCTATCTATAACGCTTTTGTAATTATGTATACAGAGTTGTGTGAGGGCTCATTTGTTGCTGTACTTTTCAGTGATCCCATTTTGAAGTGTGTGTGACTTTTTGATAATTTTTTATGAATTATTTTTGTGGAGGTGAAGTGACAAAAAATGGTGAAATGGCATTGTGAGTTTTTCTTTACAGTTAACAGTCTGTATACATCTGGGAAGTGAGGAGAACCAATTGCTGGAGTTTCAGGAGATAAGTGTTGGTGCATTCTTGACTGATGTTGGATTATAGCTCTTCAACAGTCCTGGGTCTTCTCTGCCATATTCTTTTTTTCATGATGCACCAAATGTTTTCTATTAGTGAAAGGTCTTGACAGCAAGCAGGCCAGTTCAGCACCTGAACTCGTCTTCTGCAAAGCCTTGCTGTTGTGATGGATACAGTATGTGGTTTAGCATTGACTTGCTACACTGAAGGAGACATTGTCTGGATGGCAGCATGTGGTGTTCTAAATACTCTGTATACTGTTGTTTTGGATCTGGTCAAGATTAGAGTTGAGCGGACACCTGGATGTTCGGGTTCGAGAAGTTCGGCCGAACTTCCCGAAAATGTTCGGGTTCGGGATCCGAACCCGATCCGAACTTCGTCCCGAACCCGAACCCCATTGAAGTCAATGAGGACCCGAACTTTTCGGCACTAAAAAGGCTGTAAAACAGCCCAGGAAAGGGCTAGAGGGCTGCAAAAGGCAGCAACATGTAGGTAAATCCCCTGCAAACAAATGTGGATAGGGAAATGAATTCAAATAAAAATTAAATAAATAAAAATTAACCAAAATCTATTGGAGAGAGGTCCCATAGCAGAGAATCTGGCTTCACGTCACCCACCACTGGAACAGTCCATTCTCAGATATTTAGGCCCCGGCACCCAGGCAGAGGAGAGAGGTCCCGTAACAGAGAATCTGTCTTCATGTCAGCAGAGAATCAGTCTGCATGGCATAGCAGAGAATCAGGCTTCACGTCAGCCACCACTGCAACAGTCCATTTTCATAAATTTAGGCCATGCACCCAGGCAGAGGAGAGAGGTTCCGTAACACAGAATCTGGCTTCATGTCAGCAGAGAATTAGTCTTCATGTCATAGCAGAGAATCAGGCTTCACGTCACCCACCACTGTAACAGTCCATTTTCATAAATTTAGGCCCAGCACCCAGGCAGAGGAGAGAGGTCCCGTAACAGACAATCTGGCTTCATGTCAGCAGAGAATCAGTCTTCATATCATAGCAGAGAATCAGGCTTCACGTCAGCCACCAATGCAACAGTCCATTGTCAGATATTTAGGCCCAGCAACCAGGCAGAGGAGAGAGGTCCCGTAACAGACAATCTGGCTTCATGTCAGCAGAGAATCAGTCTTCATAACATAGCAGAGAATCAGGCTTCACGTCAGCCACCACTGCAACAGTCCATTTTCATAAATTTAGGCCCAGCACCCAGGCAGAGGAGAGAGGTCCCGTAACAGACAATCTGGCTTCATGTCGGCAGAGAATCAGTCTTCATGTCCTAGCAAAGAATCAGGCTTCACGTCAGCCACCACTGCAACAGTCCATTTTCATAAATTTAGGCCCAGCACCCAGGCAGAGGAGAGAGGTCCCGTAACAGACAATCTGGCTTCAGGTCAGCAGAGAATCAGTCTTCATATCATAGCAGAGAATCAGGCTTCACGTCACCCACCACTGCAACAGTCCATTTTCATAAATTTAGGCCCAGCACCCAGGCAGAGGAGAGAGGTCCCATAACAGACAATCTGGCTTCATGTCAGCAGAGAATCAGTCTTCATATCATAGCAGAGAATCAGGCTTCACGTGAGCCACCAATGCAACAGTCCATTGTCAGATATTTAGGCCCAGCACCCAGGCAGAGGAGAGAGGTCCCGTAACAGACAATCTGGCTTCATGTCAGCAGAGAATCAGTCTTCATATCATAGCAGAGAATCAGGCTTCACGTCACCCAACATTGGAACAGTCCATTGGCATATATTTAGGCCCAGCACCCAGGCAGAGGAGAGAGGTCCCGTAACAGACAATCTGGCTTCATGTCAGCAGAGAATCAGTCTTCATATCATAGCAGAGAATCAGGCTTCACGTCACCCAACATTGGAACAGTCCATTGGCATATATTTAGGCCCCGGCACCCAGACAGAGGAGAGGTTCATTCAACTTTGGGTAGCCTCGCAATATAATGGTAAAATGAAAATAAAAATAGGATTGAATGAGGAAGTGCCCTGGAGTACAATAATATATGGTTAGGGGAGGCAGTTAATGTCTAATCTGGACAAGGGACGGACAGGTCCTGTGGGATCCATGCCTGGTTCATTTTTATGAACGTCAGCTTGTCCACATTGGCTGTAGACAGGCGGCTGCGTTTGTCTGTAATGACGCCCCCTGCCGTGCTGAATACACGTTCAGACAAAACGCTGGCCGCCGGGCAGGCCAGCACCTCCAAGGCATAAAAGGCTAGCTCTGGCCACGTGGACAATTTAGAGACCCAGAAGTTGAATGGGGCCGAACCATCAGTCAGTACGTGGAGGGGTGTGCACACGTACTGTTCCACCATGTTAGTGAAATGTTGCCTCCTGCTAACACGTTGCGTATCAGGTGGTGGTGCAGTTAGCTGTGGCGTGTTGACAAAACTTTTCCACATCTCTGCCATGCTAACCCTGCCCTCAGAGGAGCTGGCCGTGACACAGCTGCCTTGGCGACCTCTTGCTCCTCCTCTGCCTTGGCCTTGGGCTTCCACTTGTTCCCCTGTGACATTTGGGAATGCTCTAAGTAGCGCGTCTACCAACGTGCGCTTGTACTCGCGCATCTTCCTATCACGCTCCAGTGCAGGAAGTAAGGTGGGCACATTGTCTTTGTAGCGTGGATCCAGCAGGGTGGCAACCCAGTAGTCCGCACACGTTAAAATGTGGGCAACTCTGCTGTCGTTGCGCAGGCACTGCAGCATGTAGTCGCTCATGTGTGCCAGGCTGCCCAGGGGTAAGGACAAGCTGTCCTCTGTGGGAGGCGTATCGTCATCGTCCTGCCTTTCCCCCCAGCCACGCACCAGTGATGGGCCCGAGCTGCGTTGGGTGCCACCCCGCTGTGACCATGCTTCATCCTCATCCTCCTCCACCTCCTCCACCTCCTCCTCATCCTCGTCCTCCTCGTCCTCCAGTAGTGGGCCCTGGCTGGCCACATTTGTACCTGGCCTCTGCTGTTGCAAAAAACCTCCCTCTGAGTCACTTCGAAGAGACTGGCCTGAAAGTGCTAAAAATGACCCCTCTTCCTCCTCCTCCTCCTCCTGGGCCACCTCCTTTTCCATCATCGCCCTAAGTGTTTTCTCAAGGAGACATAGAAGTGGTATTGTAACGCTGATAACGACGTCATCGCCACTGGCCATGTTGGTGGAGTACTCGAAACAGCGCAACAGGGCACACAGGTCTCGCATGGAGGCCCAGTCATTGGTGGTGAAGTGGTGCTGTTCCGCAGTGCGACTGACCCGTGCGTGCTGCAGCTGAAACTCCACTATGGCCTGCTGCTGCTCGCACAGTCTGTCCAGCATGTGCAAGGTGGAGTTCCACCTGGTGGGCACGTCGCATATGAGGCGGTGAGCGGGAAGGCCGAAGTTACGCTGTAGCGCAGACAGGCGAGCAGCGGCAGGATGTGAACGCCGGAAGCGCGAACAGACGGCCCGCACTTTATGCAGCAGCTCTGACATGTCGGGGTAGTTGTGAATGAACTCCTGCACCACCAAATTCAGCACATGCGCCAGGCAAGGGATGTGCGTCAAACCGGCTAGTCCCAGAGCTGCAACGAGATTTCGCCCATTATCGCACACCACCAGGCCGGGCTTGAGGCTCACCGGCAGCAACCACTCGTCGGTCTGTTGTTCTATACCCCGCCACAACTCCTGTGCGGTGTGGGGCCTGTCCCCCAAACATATGAGTTTCAGAATGGCCTGCTGACGTTTACCCCGGGCTGTGCTGAAGTTGGTGGTGAAGGTGTGTGGCTGACTGGATGAGCAGGTGGAAGAAGAGGAGGAGGAAGCCGAGAAGGAGGAGGTGGCAACAGGAGGCAAAGAATGTTGCCCTGCGATCCTTGGCGGCGGAAGGACGTGCGCCAAACAGCTCTCCGCCTGGGGCCCAGCTGCCACTACATTTACCCAGTGTGCAGTTAGGGAGATATAGCGTCCCTGGCCGTGCTTACTGGTCCACGTATCTGTGGTTAGGTGGACCTTGCTACAGATGGCGTTGCGCACTGCACACTTGATTTTATCGGATACTTGGTTGTGCAGGGAAGGCACGGCTCTCTTGGAGAAGTAGTGCCGGCTGGGAACAACATACTGTGGGACAGCAAGCGACATGAGCTGTTTGAAGCTGTCTGTGTCCACCAGCCTAAATGACAGCATTTCATAGGCCAGTAGTTTAGAAATGCTGGCATTCAGGGCCAGGGATCGAGGGTGGCTAGGTGGGAATATACGCTTTCTCTCAAATGTTTGTGAGATGGAGAGCTGAACGCTGCAGTGTGACATGGTTGAGACGCTTGGTGACGGAGGTGGTGGTGGTATTGGTGGTACATCCCCTGTTTGCTGGGCGGCAGGTGCCAACGTTCCTCCAGAGGCGGAGGAAGAGGCCGAGGCAGCAGCAGCAGAAGAGGTAGCAGGGGGAGCCTGAGCGACTTCCTTGTTTTTAAGGTGTTTACTCCACTGCAGTTCATGCTTTGCATGCAGGTGCCTGGTCATCCAGGTTGTGCTAAGGTTCAGAACGTTAATGCCTCACTTCAGGCTCTGATGGAACAGCGTGCAAACCACTCGGGTCTTGTCGTCAGCACATTGTTTGAAGAAGTGCCATGCCAGGGAACTCCTTGAAGCTGCCTTTGGGGTGCTCGGTCCAAGATGGCGGCGGTCAGTAGCAGGCGGAGTCTCTTGGCGGCGGGTGTTCTGCTTTTGCCCACTGCTTCTTCTTTTGCTACGCTGTTGGCTCGGTCTCACCACTGCCTCTTCCTCCGAACTGTGAAAGTCAGTGGCACGACCTTCATTCCATGTGGGGTCTAGGACCTCCTCGTCCGCTGCATCGTCTTCCACCCAGTCTTGATCCCTGACCTCCTGTTCAGTCTGCACACTGCAGAAAGACGCAGCAGTTGGCAGCTGTGTTTCGTCATCATCAGAGACATGCTGAGGTGGTATTCCCATGTCCTCATCATCAGGAAACATAAGTGGTTGTGCGTCAGTGCATTCTATGTCTTTCACCGCCGGGGAAGGGCTAGGTGGATGCCCTTGGGAAACCCTGCCAGCGGAGTCTTCCAACAGCATAAGAGACTGCTGCATAACTTGAGGCTGAGACAGTTTCCCTGGTATGCATGGGGGTGATGTGACAGACTGATGGGGTTGGTTTTCAGGCGCCATCTGTGCGCTTTCTGCAGAAGACTGGGTGGGAGATAATGTGAACGTGCTGGATCCACTGTCGGCCACCCAATTGACTAATGCCTGTACCTGCTCAGGCCTTACCATCCTTAGAACGGCATTGGGCCCCACCATATATCGCTGTAAATTCTGGCGGCTACTGGGACCTGAGGTAGTTGGTACACTAGGACGTGTGGATGTGGCAGAACGGCCACGTCCTCTCCCAGCACCAGAGGGTCCACTAACACCACCCCGACCATGTCCACGTCCGCGTCCCTTACTAGATGTTTTCCTCATTGTTATCGTTCACCACAACAACAAAAATATTATTTGGCCCAATGTATTGTATTCAAATTCAGCTGAATATAAATTTGAGGCCTAGTATTTAGGCGCTGGGTGACAGGTATGGGTTTACTGACAGAATTAGACTTGGAAATGCACAGTAGCGTGTGTGTTAAGTTATTCAGAATGACCCTATGTGCACCTTGAATATTATATACCCTTTTAGGGATAGATTTCAAATAGCTCTGATACAGCAGAAACCACTAAATTAGAAAATTGCTAAATTGGGAATTGTATTTCAACCCAGAACAAAAAATGTGCTTTGACGGACACTAAATAACTTGCCCAGCCACAACAGTACAGCAGTAATGACAGATTTAGCTGGATATAAATTCGAGGCCTAGTATTTAGGTGCTGAGTGACAGGTATAGATTTACTGACAGAATTAGACTTGGAAATGCACAGTAGCGTGTGTGTGAAGAAGTTATTCTGAATGACCCTATGTGCACCTTGAATATTATATACCCTTTTAGGGATAGATTTCAAATAGCTCTGATACAGCAGAAATGAATATAAGGACAAAAGCAGAGTTGACTATACCTTTCAGTACAGTATGAAAAATGGTATACTTGCATACACTGCCTACAGATTTTCAAAGGTACTTGAATTGGGGGGGGGGGCAGTTAATACCCCAAGGTGGCATGTTTATAGGGACTGAGAGACTGACAGAGCCTTCAAACTAGGTGGGGGCCCGACTTTAGGTAACTTCATTTAAAGAGGACCGGTCACAGAATGCAGTGCTATATATAGGCAGCATTTTATAAAGCAGGATAAGCTGAAGAGATTCACATATGTATTTATCTGTATTTTATTAAATATGTGTTCTGACTTCAGTTGTACATGGGGTAGATGTTATCAGTGATTGATAGCATTCTCTGTGTAAGTGTGTATACATACATGTAGATAGCTGTCCGTCGCTGATAGTTGTACACGGGGGAGGTGTTATCAGTGATTGATAGCATTCTCTGTGTAAGTGTGTATACATACATGTAGATAGCTGTCCGTCGCTGACAGCTGTTCGGGGGCGGTGTTAAGTTCAGAAAACGCAGATATGAATAAATTACAAGTTTTACTGTATATTTTCCCACAAAAATATACAGACCCAATTCCATAAAAGAACATAGAACACATATCAGATGTTGAAAGTGAGACATTTACTCATTTCACAAAAAAAATTAAACTTATTTAGAATTTTATGTCAGCAATGTACCTCTAAAAGGGGGGTATTCAAAGTACTCACAATTTTATATTGAAGAACATAAAATTGTAAAGGCTTTGAATACCCCATTATCTACACTACGTAACATCATCAAAAGATTCAGAGAATCTGGAGAAAGCCATGTGCACAAGGGAGAAGGCCAACGATCAATACTGGATGCTCGTGATCTATGGCCCTCAGGCGGCACTGCATTAAAAACAGGCATGATTCTGTACTGGATCATTGCATGGGCCCAGGAACACTTTCAGAAATCATTGTCTATGAACACAGATCACCATGCAATTCACAAATGCAAGTAAAAAACTGTATCATGCAAAAAAGAAGCCATTTGTCAACACAATCCAGAAACGACACAATCTTCTCTGCGCCAAAGCTCTTTTAAAATTGACTGAATCAAAATGTGTAATTCCTTTTGGAAACCACAGATGCTGTGGGCTGTGGGCTCAAGAGAAGAGGGTCCATCCAGCTTGTTAACAGCACACAGTTCAAAAGCCTGCATCTCTGATGGTATGGAGTTTCATTAAGGCCTGTGACGTGCAACTTATACATCTAGAAACACATTATCGAAACACACTGAACAGTGTTATGGATTACTGAAACAGTATGGATACTTGCTTGTTCTATACACTTGCGTCACACTGCTCAGACACCGCTTAGTAGAAAAATCCTGCTTCCTGGATGTACCAGGCGCACACAGCTTTCCCACTATCTTGAAGATGAGAGGGGGAAGGAGCGCATTCCAAGGTCCTAGGTACAGTGAGAGGGTTGCAGAGCTGTGCTGTGCGGCTGATATCTTAAGTCAGCCTGATGGAAAAGAAGTGTAAGATTAACCCATTAAATGCTTGCTATTATTTCCCAGTAACCAATAAAAATGGACCACATTTAGTCACCTTACACCAGGGGGTATATTAATAAACTAGAGATTTTGCTTTGACCCCAGTGTGTGTGTCTTTGCTTAATTCCTCCGTGCACGCAAAGACAATATCTGCTAATTTGGAGCAGTACATCAACCTAATTGGTATCTTGACTAGGGATGAGCGAACCCGAACTGTATAGTTCGGGTTCGTACCGAATTTTGGGGTGTCCGTGACACGGACCCGAACATTTTCGTAAAAGTCTGGGTTCGGGTTCGGTGTTCGTTGCTTTCTTGGCGCTTTTTGAAAGGCTGCAAAGCAGCCAATCAACAAACGTCATACTACTTGCCCCAAGAGGCCATCACAGCCATGCCTACTATTGGCATGGCTGTGATTGGCCAGAGCACCATGTGACCCAGCCTCTATTTAAGCTGGAGTCACATAGCGCCGCCCGTCACTCTGCTCTGATTAGCGTAGGGAGAGGTTGCAGCTGCGACAGTAGGGCGAGATTAGGCTGATTAACTCCTCCAAAGGACTTGATTATTGATCGATCTGCAGCTGTGCATCATTGAGCTGCTGATACTCAATTGCTCACTGTTTTTAGGCTGCCCAGACCGTTTGTCAGTCACTTTTTTCTGGGGTGATCGGCGGCCATTTTGTGTCTTGTGGTGCGCCAGCACAAGCTGCGACCAAGTGCATTTAACCCTCAATGGTGTGATTGTTTTTTGGCTAAAGCCTACATCAGGGTGAAGCTGTCACACCAAGTGCATTTAACCAGCAATAGTCTGTTTATTTTTGGCCATATACTACATCAGGGGCAAGCTGCGCCTGTCACCAAGTGCATTTAACCCTCAATGGTGTGGTTGTTTTTTGGCTAAAGCCTACATCAGGGTGAAGCTGTCACACCAAGTGCATTTAACCAGCAATAGTCTGTTTATTTTTTGGCCATATACTACATCAGGGGCAAGCTGCGCCTGTCACCAAGTGCATTTAACCCTCAGTAGTGTGGTTGGTCAAGCTGTCACACCAAGTGCATTTAACCAGCAATAGTCTGTTTATTTTTTGGCCATATACTACATCAGGGGATAGCTGCGCCTGTCACCAAGTGCATTTAACCCTCAGTAGTGTGGTTGGTCATGCTGTCACACCAAGTGCATTTAACCATCAATAGTGTGGTTATTTTTTGGCCATATCCCAGTCTAATTCTGTCAGTAAACGTATGCCTGTCACCCAGCGCCTAAATACTAGGCCTCAAGTTTATATCCAGCTAAATCTGTCGTATATGCAGTGTATGCAAGTATACAATTTTTCATACTGTACTGAAAGGTATAGTCAACTCTGCTTGTGTCCTTATATTCATTTCTGCTGTATCAGAGCTATTTGAAATCTTCTCTTGAGCCCACAGCCCACAGCATCTGTGGTTTCCAAAAGGAATTACACATTTTGATTCAGTCAATTTTAAAAGAGCTTTGGCGCAGAGAAGATTGTGTCGTTTCTGGATTGTGTTGACAAATGGCTTCTTTTTTGCATGATACAGTTTTTTACTTGCATTTGTGAATTGCATGGTGATCTGTGTTCATAGACAATGATTTCTGAAAGTGTTCCTGGGCCCATGCAATGATCCAGTACAGAATCATGCCTGTTTTTAATGCAGTGCCGCCTGAGGGCCATAGATCACGAGCATCCAGTATTGATCGTTGGCCTTCTCCCTTGTGCACATGGCTTTCTCCAGATTCTCTGAATCTTTTGATGTTACGTAGTGTAGATAATGGGGTATTCAAAGCCTTTACAATTTTATGTTCTTCAATATAAAATTGTGAGTACTTTGAATACCCCCCTTATTAGAGGTACATTGCTGACATAAAATTCTAAATAAGTTTAATTTTTTTTGTGAAATGAGTAAATGTCTCACTTTCAACATCTGATATGTGTTCTATGTTCTTTTATGGAATTGGGTCTGTATATTTTTGTGGGAATATACAGTAAAACTTGTAATTTATTCATATCTGCGTTTTCTGAACTTAACACCGCCCCCGAACAGCTGTCAGCGACGGACAGCTATCTACATGTATGTATACACACTTACACAGAGAATGCTATCAATCACTGATAACATCTACCCCATGTACAACTGAAGTCAGAACACATATTTAATAAAATACAGATAAATACATATGTGAATCTCTTCAGCTTATCCTGCTTTATAAAATGCTGCCTATATATAGCACTGCATTCTGTGACAGGTCCTCTTTAAATGAAGTTACCTAAAGTCGGGCCCCCACCTAGTTTGAAGGCTCTGTCAGTCTCTCAGTCCCTATAAACATGCCACCTTGGGGTATTAACTGCCCCCCCCCCCCCCAATTCAAGTACCTTTGAAAATCTGTAGGCAGTGTATGCAAGTATACCATTTTTCATACTGTACTGAAAGGTATAGTCAACTCTGCTTTTTAATACCAGTAGATCCATCAATAAACCTTATGCTTATTAGTATACTTCTTTTACAAAAGGATTCCAACATAAGGTGACATAAGCTCTGGTGCGTCTGTATGAGGCTACCTGCATTTCTGTTTATTCACTCTGGGGAATGTACAGCTAGCATGCAGACACCAGCAGCGTTGCTCTCATGCTGACCTATGACTCAGTATTACAGCATTTCCATTTTCAAAAATGATATTCTTCACCGTTTAAGAAAATAAATGAAAAAAAAAAAACCAGTTTTGAATATTCTATCTTATAAAAGGACAAGAAAAGGGAAGGTTTGGGTTTTAAGCCTCAATGTACTTTTATGAAAAAGATGGATCCCAGGGAGCTTAAAAAAGATTCATAGAGGAGCTATGTTTGCTGACATATAGGCAGCATCCTTCACAGCAGAGTGCTTAAAGAGAATATGTCACCATTTTTATGCCCGCTAATTTTTAAATCCTAACAGCTTCTGTGCATGGCAATGTGTCCTTATATTCATGAGCTCCCGGCTCTCCCTGCTGGTGATTGAATATCAGGACTCATCAGCCTGCTCTTAGGACATCATAATACAGGTGACAATGGCCCTTTAACCCCTTCCCACATATGGACACAACTGTAAGTCCAGATTGCATGTTACTGTTGTTACTGGGGCCTGTGACTGGAGGCTATAAAGTGTCACAGCCCAGGAGTCACAGTTCTCCCCAACATAGGAGAGACAGGAACTGCTGGTTAGGGACCAATCAGAGTGTCGGACCTTATGATCCCGTAATTCGCTCACTGGCCCCTGGTACTGCCCATACGGCACAGGTAGGTTAGCGTTAGGTCCCTTGCCACTTGAAATACCTTGACGGGGTGCGTGGGCTCCGGTATGTCCTTAATATAAGGATATACTGGCTAAAGTCTCATTTTAACATCAGTGTATGGGTTGAGTCAGATTTGGTTAATTGCATCCACCACAGCAGTGCACCTATTCTTGTAAATGTTTATTTCAGCTGTGCAATTCACCCTAATTGTTGAATACACATTTTATTTGTAAGTATCCATGTAACCAGAGTGTATAATATACTATCTCTACAAAAGGCACTATACATTCATTTCCAGCTGTGTAACTAAACAGTGGTCCAGATTTTCTAATGTGTGTGTACCACAAATCTGTCTAAATAAGTGGTGCAAATCAGGTTCCAATTTTTGGGCAATTCAATTTGTGTCAATTTCTCAAAATGAAAAAATGGTATTAGCCAGTTTTTAGATCAGAAGGCAGGAAAGATGAAGTAGAATGTGACCTGAGGTGGTATGTGTGTATACTAACAGGCAATGGAACGAAAATGGAAAAATTATTTTTAAACACTTTCCCGACATGTGACTTAATAGTACGTCACATGTCCAGTCTTTAAACATGGCGTCCGCTACTGAGCGGAGCGGGCACCATAGCAACCAATTGCCTGCCGTTTCATACGACAGGAACCCATAGCTTATGTCAGCGACCAGCAGTAATGCCGATCCTGGACACTTGACCTCTCAGATGCCGTGGTCAAACCTGACCACAGCATCTGAGCATGCTAAATACCGGAAGAGCGTGCTTCCAGCAGGGGCGTTTCTAGGGTCTCAAAAGATCCGGACCCAATGAATATGGCCCAGTTCTCTAAGGCTACTTTCACACTTGCGTTCGGGGCTCCGCTTGTGAGTTCCGTTCAAAGGCTCTCACAAGCGGCCCCGAACGGATCCGTACTGCCCCAATGCATTCTGAATGGATAAGGATCCCCTCAGAATGCATCAGTCTGGCAGCGTTTGGCCTCCGTTCCACTCAGCAGGCGGACACCCGAACGCAGCTTGCAGCGTTTTGGTGTCCGCCTGGCCGTGCGGAGGCGTACGGATCCGTTCATAGTTACAATGGAAGTCAATGGGGACGGATCCGTCTGTCATGGCTCCGCTTTGACACGGATCCGTTCGAAAACGTTCATGTTTCTGCACATGCCCAGTAACTTCCTGTCCCTCCCCCTCATCGTCGGCCATTTTGGATAATCGACTTGGTGAGACTGGTAAGTGTATAAAGTTTTGTCTGTTTGTCTATCTCTCTTTTTTTACTATCTATCCATCTATCTATCTCTCTCTCTATTTCTAGGGTGGGGGGGCTGCTGGCACTTGGGAAGGGGTGTGTGTCTGGAACAATGGGAGCCGCTGGCACTGGTGGTGTGGGCTGCCTTTATGGGGGGCTTCTGGCACCGGGGGGGGGGGGGAGGGCGCGTGTGGCTTATAACTGTGGTTGCTGCTGGCACTGCGGGGGTGTTTGTGGCTGGAACAGTGCGGTTTGCAGGCACTGCGGGGGTGTTTGTGGCTGGAACTGTGCGGTTTGCTGGCACTGCGGGGGTGTTTGTGGCTGGAACTGTGCGGTTTGCTGGCACTGCGGGGGTGTTTGTGGCTAGAACTTTGTTTGCTGCTGGCACTGCGGGGGTGTTTGTGGCTGGAACTGTGCGGTTTGCTGGCATTGCAGGGGTGTTTGTGGCTGGAACTGTGCGGTGCTTCTGGATGGAACTGCAGGGTTTTTTGTGGCTGGAACTGTGCGGTGCTTCTGGATGGAACTGCAGGGTTTTTTGTGGCTGGAACTGTGCGGTGCTTCTGGCAGTGCGGGGGTGTTTGTGGCTGGAACTGTGTCTGCTGCTGGCACTGCGGGGGTGTTTGTGACTGGAACTGTGGGGGCTGCTGGCATTGGGGGGGCTGAGGGCACTGTGGGAGAGTTGTTTGGAACTGGGGGCCTGATGTCATTGTGCGGGGCTGCTGTCTCTCGGGGTGTTTATGTAACTTGGGGGGGATTATGGCTTCTGTCGGATTAATTTTTTTAATTATTTTATTATTAGGGTCGTTCCAAAAAAGAAAAAAAAAAAGAAAGACATCTGCGGTGGGGAAGCCCATATCCATATTTTAAAAAGTAAGTATTAAAAAAAACTAAAAAAATGTTGATATATGAGGAAATAGTGCTCTACAAGTTCCTTTAACGTTATCTGCATTTTGTCTGGTATTCTGTTGCGTACAGATGTCATCTAAGAAGACATCAGCGATCGACTGGCGTAACCCACCCAGAAGGCGCCGCCGTATCCAGTGGCCCGTAAGTATAAAATCAACACTTGGACTTTTTACTGTTTGATTCGTTGCATTAATCAGTATGTGCTCTTATTATAGATTTCTTCATCATCTTCAGCGGAGGGCTCTCCGGAAGTGGCTGCCGGGGCCAGCTCACCAGTGTCCAGGGGAGGTGGACCAAGCCCGGACCGGGGCTGTCAAGAAGTAAGTATATATATATATATATATTTCTTAAAAATTGGTTTAAGTACGGTCTTCTAAATTTTTATTTATTTGTATTAGCAATCTGCACCTAGAGCCGCCAGCGAGGATCCCCCAGTCGCCTCCAGAGTCCGCGGGAATGATCGTGGCGGTCGTAGACGTGTAAGTATTGAATTTAGTAGTTTTAATTAGCATTTTGTATTAGGATTTACATTAAATTTTGTATTTCCTTTTTTTTCAGGGTTCCCTAGGCTCCACCAGGGAGGATGAGGAGTTCGGGGTTCCGAGCATCGATAACCTGCTCCTCATCCGACTGGTGGAGGCGCTTCCAGCGTTATGGGACCACGCCGACCGCCACCACGCCGATTATCGCCATACCCAGCGGCTCTGGAGGGACATCTCTGCAGAAGTTTTAGAGACCTGGGGGGATCTAGATGCGGCGGCTCAGGAGAAATATGGTAAGTAAAACAATATGCATTTTAATAAATTAAAATATTCTTGTTTTCCTTTCATCATGCTGATTTTAGTTTTTATTGTTTTTTTCCATAGTCAAACTGGTTATAACGCGTTGGCGATCTATCCGGGACCGCTTCAGGAGGGATTATAACAAGGAGGGTCAGGCCCCGGGTGGCTCCGGAGGAACCTCAGGGGCCACATACATCCATACGGCGGCCCTGGGGTTCCTACGAAAGGCTATGGCACCAAAAAGGTAAATATTTCTAACAACTGTTTAAAAAATAAATTGTAAAGGGGCTGTCCGAGACAGGGTAGCGTTTGGCTCCCCTGTTTTAGACAGCCCCCCACAGTCAGATGGACAACTGTTCTCTCCGTCTGAGTGTAAGGGGCTGTCTGAGACAGGGTAGCGTTTGGCTCCCCTGTTTTGGACAGCCCCCCACAGTCAGATGGACCACTGTTCTCTCCGTCTGAGTGTAAGGGGCTGTCTGAGACAGGGTAGCGTTTGGCTCCCCTGTTTTGGACAGCCCCCCACAGTCAGATGGACCACTGTTCTCTCCGTCTGAGTGTAAGGGGCTGTCTGAGACAGGGTAGCGTTTGGCTCCCCTGTTTTGGACAGCCCCCCACAGTCAGATGGACCACTGTTCTCTCCGTCTGAGTGTAAGGGGCTGTCTGAGACAGTGGAGCGTTTGGCTCCCCTGTTTTGGACATCCCCCCACAGTCAGATGGACCACTGTTCTCTCCGTCTGAGTGTAAGGGGCTGTCTGAGACAGTGGAGCGTTTGGCTCCCCTGTTTTGGACAGCCCCCTATGCTATACGGTAGACATAGCATAGAACATGGATGTTTTATTTAAAGAACAATTCCTAACTTTCCTTTTTTTTTTCTACAGAAGTGCCAGCAGCACTCTGGAGCCTGACCAACCTCCTGAGGCGGAACCAGTACAGATCGCCAGCGCCAGCCATCCTGTCCCTGATGCATCGGCTCAGGATAATCTGGGTCCCCTACCGGGTCCCTCCGCTCAACAGAGGCTCTTAGGTTTCCGTCAAAATTTAAGAGCCCTGGTGAGCGGGCAGAGATCTGGTAGGCCAAGTCGAGCCGATTATGCAAACCTTGTAGAGGTAGTTTCCGACGCTCTAGAAGGTTTTGCCCGACATCAAATGGAGTTTGGTGCTGACTTGATTCGCCGCTGGGAAGGGGCGGAGTCGGCGCATCAACGCAGCCCAAACTACCATTATGGGCTAAACATGATCGGTTTGATGGACTCAATGACGCCCGAGCAGTTACATCAGTTTAAAATCATGGTAGAGAACGGGTCATGGGAAATCATGCACCGCCCCCAACCCCCACCCCCACCCCCATCCCCATCCCACACCTACCCCCCATCCCACACCTACCCCCCATCCCACAGCAGTGGCCAGTACCGCCAACCTTTCCCTTCCCACCCCCCCCCCCCCCCGAGCATGTGTTTCCTTCTTCTTCTTTTTCTTCTCCTGCCCCTTTTCCTCCTACTTCTTTTCAAACTCCCTCCACCTCTACACATGCTCGGGTCCCCTCCTCCTCCTCAGACCCTTCCTTTCTCCACACCCCTCAATTACGCCCTGCATCCTTTCCTATGGCCCGTAGTTTAACCTCAGTGGCTCGCCAGGACAGGGGGGCTACCATTGCCAGCCCCAGCGCAAGTCCACGACAGTCCACCTCCCCTCCAAGTTATTATGAACAGTTGTAAAAAAAAAAAAAAAGTTTATATTTTATTTATTTATTGACAGAAAAAAAAAAAAAATATTATACTTTACTGCACTGTGTCTGTCTTTTTATTGTCCTGTACAGGGAACATTGGCACTCTAGCTGTGTTGAAATAAAAACTACCCTAGTCTCACTACTGTGCGTTTATTACAACACCCTTGGTAGTTTTTATATCAAAACAGCATTAGTGCCAATGTCGTAAGATCCATTAAAACCTGACCATCAATAATGAGCTAAATTTTGGCTCTTTATTGATTGTAGAACCTATGATTGGCACATGAGCAAGCAAATGCTTGTTCATTGTTCAATCTTGTGCCCTTTCATATGAGCCCTTGTGGGAGTCACGGTCTGTCAGCATCATCAGGAATTCATTAATTGTGATTTTAACGTTTAATGATTTCCCGATGACGCTAAAATAACTAGTGTGATTACCACAAGGGACACGCAAGGGACATAGAGTTTTTAAAGGGGTATTCACATAGACAATGGGGGGATTTCACTTGAATATGCCCCCATTGTCTGATAGGTGTGGGTAACATTGGTAGGACCCGCACCTATATTGAGAACGGAGCGGGGAGCACAGTTGCTGTAGGACACATTTCCCATGGTATGTCCACCGCCAAACGCTAATCCCCGCCTCAACTATAGAAATGGATGGAGGGCGGCAGCGCAGTGCGACCTCATCTACTTTCTTAGCTTCGTTCTCAATATATGTGAGGGTACCAGCCGTGGGACCCGCGCCTATAAGACAATGTAGGTATATCATTAAAGTGGTATGCCCCCATTGTATGAGATGAGAAAACCCCTTTAAGGCCTCTTGCACACGACTGTATGCCACAAGAGACATATGGTCCGTGAGCGGGCCATATGTCCCATAGTGGCATTGATTGTGCACACGAGAGTACACAGCATCATAGTATACAATCATCCTGTGCAAGTTGAGCTGCCCGCGGGGATATAGTCTTGCACTAATAGATCATATGAGTGCAGGACAATAGCCCAGTTTGCGGCACAACATGGTCAGCATCATGATGCTCTGTACTCCTGTACGTATTATCAATGACGATCAGGGACATATGGCCCGCTAACGAACACTATACATCTTTATAAGTGCATGTAGTCGTGTACAAGAGTCCGAAAGGTGTGGTCCATTATCAAAGTCGGACCAGCTTTGGAACTTCAGCAAGATAGCCATGGAGAAATATAGGAGCATTACAACCCTATAGATCTCAATACATGAAGATGGAACCTAGAGATACTTTTCCTTTCAAAACGGATCCGCTAAACGGATGACAAAACGGAAACCAACGTGACAAACGGATCCGTAATACAGACGGATCCGTACAAACGGATCCGTCTGAATTGCTTCCGTTTGGCTCCGTTTAGTCAGTTTGACGGATCCGTTTGAAATGCCGTTCAAGCGGATCCGTGAAACGCTAGTGTGAAAGTAGCCTAAGTCGACCCCCCTTCCCCCACACACCACATTTTGCTGTACTTGCCATACAGCAGCACATACTTGTCACATCCCGGGCCTCCCAGGTGACGTCTCCTCCGATGTAGATCTTCTCTGTCATCATCTTCTCTATTCAGTCTGGGCGACCTCGTCTCTACAGAGTGTGACATACAGACATCTTAGCTTCCTCACATTTCTATCATCATCCCCAACCTGGAGTCCCCCCAGTGTTATCCTGCTGCTCGCTGTGCCCCCCCCCCCCCCCAATACCCCCAAATACTATCCTGAAGAAAAATTAGTGCGCCCATAGTAATAGTTCTTATAGTCCCACCAATAGTAATTCCCTTTTAGAATGCCCTCATTAGTAATACTGCCCCCTACAGTGCCCCCAACCATGATAATGCTCACCAAGAGTGCCCCCATTAGTAGAAGAGTCCTCCAGTATTAATAATGTAGTAATAAGAACGCCTATAATGTCCCCTGGATTTGCAGTGCACCCTGTAGTTATATTTCTCCCTCCACCGTACAGTCCCATGTAAATAACATCACACTATCTCTCTTGCCCCCTCCAAAATACAGTCCTATGCAAATAACATCACTCCCATCCCTTCAGCCCCTCCAACATGCATTTCCATGTAAATAACACTATTTCGGTCCCTTCGCCATAGAGTCCCATGTAAATAGCATCACACCATCTCTCCAGCCCCCTCCAATATACAGTCCCATGTAAATAACATCCCTCTCTATTTACAGGCCCCTCCAAAATACAGTCCCATGTAAATAACATCACCTCCTCCCCAGCCTCCTTCAACATACAGTACAGTCCTATGTAAGCATCACCCCCTCAACATTCAGTCCCATGTAAATAACACCATTTTCCCCCACCAGTCACCTTCAATATACAGTCCCATGTAAATAACATTGCCTACTCAACATTCAGTTTCATGTAAATAACATCACTCCCTCCCTCAGACTCCTGTAACATTCAGTACCATGTAAATAACATCACTCCCTCCCACAGCCGCCATTAACATACTGTCCCATGTAAATAACATCAATGCCTCCCCCCGCCCCCTCCGACATACAGTCCCATGTAAATAACATCACTCGCTCCCATAGCCACCTCCAGCAAAGAGTCCCATGTAAATAACATAATCCCCTCCCACAGCCATCATCAACATACAGTCCCATGTAAATAACATCACCCTGCCCCAGCTCCCTCCAACATTCAGCCCCATGTATATAACATCACTCCCTCCCACAGCCACCATCAACATACAGTCCCATGTAAATAACATCACCCTGCCCCAACCCCCTCCAACATCAGTCCCATGTAAGTAACATCACTCCCTCACACAGCCGCCATCAATACAATGCCATGTAAATAACATCACTCCCTCCCACAGTAGCCATCAAAATACAGTTCCATGTAAATAACAGCACCCTGCTCGCTGGAGCACGATCTGATGCAGTTAATTGTGGAGTTCAATATGAAGATGATTGTTCAATTGTAAGTAGAAATTACAAGTATTGACTGCCAATTGAAACTTCTTCAGCGTTAGAAATTTATAAAAAAGAGATGGAAGAAGCATTTTTAAGTTGGGAGAAACATATTAAATCCACTAAAGCTAAAAATAAACTCCAATGGAATCTCCAGGATGTGGAGAACAATCGTGTGTACCGTTGGAAAAATAATGAATCAGTCAGTAGATAACGATTACCATCCATCTTATTGATTACCTCTACAAGTGAAGAGGGGGGTACCATCACCCAAGAACCAAGGGGATACCCCAAGAGATTTCACAAACGGAATTTTGGGGATTTCCAACAGCCAGTGGGCATAAGGCGTCAAGAAATGACTCAACAACCATTACAGGTAATTAACTTATCTGACCACATGTTAACCCAGAACCAAAACTGGATCCTGGGGAAGTTATTGCCATTCTCACATGCATGTAATTTAGATTTTTTTTTCTACAGTGAAGGATTGTACCCCTCTTTGCAAGGAAACTTGTTTTTAAAAATATTTTTAATTCAAAGATGGATCCCAACTTTTCTACCCCTGCGGAACAGGAAGCCCCAGCCACCCTTACTATACTTCTGGAAGAACAAGAGGAACCAAATAGATCCGGTGAGTTTCCTAAGAACCTAATACCTAAATCTTTGAAATTTCCTGCACTCTCTCTTTTTCCAAATATTGAACTGTTTGTTCGATTAGTGTGTGCGGAGCTATCTAAAATCCCTAACACTAGAAGTTATGATAATTGTACAAAAGGAAGAAAGACAGGCACTGAAGGAAATGAAAACATGGACAGATATAGTAGTGAAATCAGCAGACAAGGGAGGCAACATTGTAATATGGCCGAAATCAATGTATGAGAAAGAGGCGTGGGGACAACTAAATGACAGTAATTGTTACAAAAAACAAACATATAATCCCACTGCCAAATTCACTAAGGAACTTGACCATATTCATCCGACAAAGGGTAGAGGATGGTATAATATCTACTAAACAGCATTCATATTTAATGTTGGAAAACCCAGTAATTCCTACCCTGTACTTTCTTCCAAAGGTACAATTGAACAACCCCCAAGGAGACCAATAGTATCAGGCATCAATGGACTGAATGACCCGATTTGAAAATATGTGGAGTTCTTCTTACACTCCCTAGTGGAGGGCCTTCCATCTTATTTAAAGGACACCACACATGTTTTTTAAAAAGTGGAGAAAATTTTACTTGATCCGGATATGATCATCGCGACATGTGATGTAGAATCACTATGCACCTCAATTAGACACAAGGATAGCATCAAGGCTGCAGATTTTTTCTCACAGACTACTTCCATGGACAACAATAAGCGTAAGTTTGTTTTGTCGTTACATAAATTTGTCTTAACCAATAACTATTTTTTTATTTTTTTTATTCCTATTGCTTCAGGGAGTCTTGTGCGCCCTCATATACTAATTTGTTCCTGGGGCTGTGGGAGAGGGAGATCCTCTAAACGGATCTCCTGCCTATGGCCAGTAGGGTATAATACTGGGAACGTTACATTGATGATTTATTGATTATTTGGTAGGGGACAGAAGAATAGTTTGGTGTCTTTATACAACAGCTTATCAAAAACAATATGAATATCAAACTTACGTCTAAGAACAGTCAAATTTGTTTGGACTTCCTGGATGTGTGTTTGCAGATTGATGGTGAGGGTCGTATTATGATGGACCTCTATAGAAAAAATACCTCGGTGAATTCTTTATTATATGCAGGAGCGGCTCATCCAGGTAACCTCATTAAAAGCATACCAGTTGGTCATTTTTTTACTAGTGAAGAGATTCTGTTCAACTGAACAGGCCTTTGAATTGCAGGCTGAGAAACTGCGCCAGAGATTCTACAAGAGGGGTTACTGTTCTGTCCCCAGATGCAGATCCGGTTGTTTTTGTGTGTTTATCAGTTTGACATTGCATTTAACTATGTTGTGATTTATTTGCATTATATTGTATGGTAATAGCACCATCTATTGATGAGTTCATGTATTTCATCCAGCCTCTCTCTCACACACTCCCACACTCTCTCACTGCTTTCCTGCCCATCATCACCTGTTTTCTAGCATAGTCGGTAAGGACACTATCTTGTGACATTTACTGCAGTTCAATATATGTTTTTTGTATTGATAGCTCATTATCATTATCTCATGTACTGTATGTATAGCTGATTATTCTGTGTCTTATGCCATGTACCATGGATATTTATGTTCTAAAATACTACAGTTTTATTCTGTAGTTTCACCTTTCCTGTCAATCTACTATCAATAAAGAGAAAGTTAAAGCAGTACAGTTTTCTCTTCTTATCAAGACGGAGAAGGTTTAGCTACATGTCAGATTACACACCGTGCTAACGTGTATGAGCACAGTATAGTTACACCACACGATCGATAATAGCAGGATATCAGAGAGCCAGTAGGTCAAGGAGATCAGATCTACTTCACAAGAAGGAGAAGTTGAATGAGAGGGAAGCAATACAGTTTATTATCAGATTCAATACACGATGGAAGGAAGTCCGGAACACACTAGGTAAATACTGAGAAATACTGAGGATTGACCCACAATTGGGAAAAATATTATCACCCTATCCATCAATCACGTATCGGAGAGCAAAGAACCTGAGAGATCATCTAGTTAAAAGCCACTATGCTACAAAAAATGGGCATTTTTGGCACAAAGGGTTCACCATGGGGGAATAAAGAATGCGGTGGATGTGTCGCATGTACTAATATGGACAGAGTCGAACATTTCTGGGACTCCTCATGTAGGAAACAATACAAAATTACACATTCGATTGCATGTACAACTATAGGAGTCATCTATTGGGCTACATGCCCATGCGGGAAGATATATGTGGGGATGACATCACGCCAGTTTAAAAAGCAAATCAGAGAACATGTATTGGCAATACAGGCGGCTAAAGATGTGGAAGATACGGGGAGTCTGTTAACAATTCCAAGACATTTCAAAGAGAAACACAACTCTGATGGTTCCCTTCTTCGCTTTAAGGGCATTGACCATGTGATCATTCCCCCTAGAGGTGGAGATTGGAAAAAACTTCTCTGCCAAAAGGAAACACAATGGATATTTATATTGAATACGATTACACCACTAGGATTAAATGAAGGTAATAGCTTTGCCTCCTATTTATGACTCCATATGATGATGCTCCTCTGACCGGGATCGGTTATGTTTTCATTTTTTAAGTCATTGTTTTTTTTGTAGTATCTATAGTAATACCTGTTATTGTTTTTAAGTGATGTTTAGTATTTTTGTTTGATGTCATTACTGATCCTGTATATATTTCCTTCTAAAGTCTATGTCTTTGTGCTAAGTATGGAGACCTATAGATGTGGAACTGAAGGGATGAAGAAGAATTTGATATCACTCATTGATTCACAAATACTATTCTCATCTCTTATGTGCCGACGATATGGATACAATATTAGGGGAGATAATGAACATATGCTTGAACATGTCATTTTGTGAAATTATCAGTTTTTCTATTTATTTATTATATTGAATCATGGTTGTATTTCGGAACATGACTCAGTATACTTTTTGATGCAAATACAAGGGATACATCCTCTTAACACATTAACAGTTTTTTTTTGGGTTTGTGTATTTTCCTCATTTTGCACTTTTTTCTTCTTGTGGTCACACATTCACTTATTGCACTGAGCACTTGCACTTTAGCACAATGCACTTCAATACCTCATTTATAGTATATGGACATATACTATAACAAAAAATATGGAATTATGTTTTAATCATTTATATACTTTTGCTTTTATGTATAATCGCTGTATGAAGTTTAGCCCGAGCACCGCGCCAAGGTTTCTCAAGTAGCTCGGGACCTAACGCTAAGCCTACCTGGGCCGTATGGGCAATACCAGGAGCCAGTGGGCAAATTACAGGAACGCAAGGTCTGACTCTAAGCAATCTCCCAGTAACCTCCAGCATGTGACCATGCATTCAGTGGAAGGAGGGAGAGAGCTCTGAGCCCCACCCAAGACTGGCTGATACAATTCAATAAACAAACTAAAGATTGGTGCGGTATTAAAAAGCAGGAAGTGCTCAACCCCATATGCAGTGGTGTATCTATACCGGGGGGCAGATCCTGCACTTGTGGTCTGCTCCTAATGGCAAAAATGCATACAATAGAGGATGCCTGCAGCGGACCACAAGTACCACAATGGACATCCTGCACAGGATAGCAAATGTGTGGATGTGATAAACAGTAAAAATAATATAACAAAAATAAAGACAGGTGCACTCTGCGGTCTTACTAATCCTCACACTGGTGTAAAATTGAAAGATTAGCCAACATATCCTGCTTGGAGGACATCTGAGCCTGAGCACTGCACCAAGGTTTCTCAAGTAGCTCGGGACCTAACGCTAAACCTACAAGGGCCGTATGGGCAATACCAGGAGCCAGTGGGCAAATTACATACATTACGTTGCTTTAAGTAAGTTGGAGACAACAGCCTTAATTCTGTTATAGCCTAACGATGCATGCAGTGTTGTATATTTTATTCCGGCACATTAGCGTACATGCCCCTGTTCGGTCCGGGCAGATTGCGCAATTTAAATATGGCGCCCGGCCCCAACGAATGGGGGGAGACTGCTGTTTGTGCCCTGTGTGAGGCCGCAACTCGTCCTCTCTCCTCTACTCGGCGTGCTTGCACAGAAATTGGGGAGGCGATATGCGACATTATCATCGCAAGGCTGGAGTCCATATCTGAATTTGGTTCCAAGATACCACAAGTTTTAACCGGATTACCATTACTGAAGGGCGCCACTTGTAACATGTGGGAACAGCTTTCCCCTGAACACATGTGATTACTCTATACATAATGAGTGGGTGGTATTGATAGGAGCCAGCGGGATATAAAGATGCGGAATTACATCAGATAGACATGCCCCCAGAGGAAGTGCGGCGAAACGTACGTCGGGGATGTTTTGCCCCCCCAGCTTTTGGTCTGTATGATTTCCCATGTTATGTCTATGTTTATTATTCATTGCCTGTACTTTGGATTGTTTGGTGTTACTAGAACCACTGTGGATGAATATGGGATTACCCAGTCTATGTAGGCTTAAGATAAATATTGGAATTGACTAAAGAACTGCCTACATAGTATAACACCCTTTGGCTTCTGATTGTATATTGGAAATGGTGGGTATTAGATTTACATGGGAACACTGGGGTTAGATTTTCTCCCTGTCACAAGATCTTACCTACAGGTGAGATATACATGTGGACCAACAACTGGGGGGCTTATAATTTGCTCAGCACCTTATGCATTGACCATTTTACAATTTGTATTATTTATTCAATTTATGTCTTTTGATGTGATTATAAGGAATGTTTTTGTACTGCATGTTTGGAATTAATGATTTGGTTTTGTATGGAGCCCTTGCCTGTAGCACAGCTCCATAAGAAACTAGCAAAATCATCATAGACTCCAATGCTGGTGCATTGGAGTCTATGACAATAGAAATCAAATAAGTGCTTGTTATAGTTCCCTATGGGAACTATAAAATAAAGTATAATATATATATTTTTTTAAAGTTAAATTATTTTTTATATAAACATTTAAATCACTCCGCTTTCACCAAAATGAGAATAAAAAATACAGATCGGTATTGCCAAGTGTGAAAATGTCCATACTATCAAAATAGAAAATGTAAAATATAAGAAAAAGAACTGGATCGCACATCCTCAATACTATGCTTTTATCTAACTGCTTTTCAGCATAATTAACATTGCTTCTCAGCGCAATATATTGTATACCTACCTCTATGCTAAATACTGTACATGAGGCATTAGTATACAATTTGATTAAAAAGCATAGGCCCACTCACCACGACAAGGTTGCCTCTTTGAATGGGACCCTAACCTAAATTAGGTGCAGCACTGCACAGCGACCACCAACGCCACAGCATCGCCCCAGCAGGCAGCAGGACCCAGTAGCCAAACAGCACCCCCGCTCTCTGTTAAAGCCACCTTGGCACTGGTTCCCACCAACCCATCAGAACAGCACCAAAGCAAAAATGGCCACCGTGCAGTACTGCACCATGTGAACAGGTGTGAAACTCACCCTATCACACAATCAAGTGTTCGCGAACCGAAAGTTTGCGGTGAGCTCCATTTACTTTAATGGCAGGTGAACCTGAAAAACCTTCAGCTCATATTTGCAGCCACCAAATACTCAGTAGAAGTGCACAAATAGTCCCAAAACATGGACAGTGACATACTAGAGGGGGATCAATGACAAAAATTCCAACAAAAAAATATGTGTCTTAATCAGGGGACATTTTTAATTCATCTTAGGCTACTTTCACACTAGCGTTCGTCGGTCCGCTCGTGAGCTCCGTTTGAAGGGGCTCACGAGCGGACCCGAACGCAGCCGTCCAGCCCTGATGCAGTCTGAAAGGAGCGGATCCGCTCAGACTGCATCAGTCTGGCGGCGTTCAGCCTCCGCTCCGCTCGCCTCCGCACGGACAGGCGGACAGCTGAATGCTGCTTGCAGCGTTCGGGTGTCCGCCTGGCCGTGCGGAGGCGTGCGGATCCGTCCAGACTTACAATGTAAGTCAATGGGGACGGATCCGTTTGAAGATGCCACATTATGGCTCAATCTTCAGGCGGATCCGTCCCCCATTGACTTTACATTGAAAGTCTGGACGGATCCGTACGAGGCTATTTTCACACTTAGCTGTTATATGCTAAAATAATGCAGACGGATCCGTTCTGAACGGAGCCTCCGTCTGCATTATTATGATCGGATCCGTTCAAACGCTAGTGTGAAAGTAGCCTTAAAGGGAAATTCTCTTAAATGTGCCCTGTTGCGCTACCTAAATGCACTATCTAGAAAGTATATTGAAAGTATCTATGAAACGTCTAAATTGGCTGTCCTGTATCACCTGATGGATGTGTCATGGGTCAAAGTTCTTCACAATGTAAAAGAATATGGTGGGCGCGAATATCGTCATATGTTCGCATGTTCGACGAATCGTGAACACGGAAAGTTTGCCGCGAACACAACCGCCAGGCGAACCGCAAGGCCATCTCTACTGTCTAATACTGTTATTGGGATGTCCACAATGATATTGAATAACTTATTTTACATATACAGTTACTGATACTGTACAGTATGTCCAACAAAGAGGTGCCAGGACCCTCCAAAGGAACTGGCAATGGCAAAAATGTTGCTGTAGCAGCAGAAGAAGGGGGTTATTAGCAGCAGCAGCAACAGGCCAAAGCTGCCACTGTCATCCAGCGATCGT
Source organism: Bufo gargarizans (assembly GCF_014858855.1). Lineage (NCBI taxonomy): Eukaryota > Metazoa > Chordata > Amphibia > Anura > Bufonidae > Bufo > Bufo gargarizans. The sequence continues at coordinate 362,029,385 of NC_058080.1, read as the reverse complement.
GTTTTGACTACCAATCCCGCTGTCCCGGAATGGTTGACTCAGTCTTCAATATCATCTGAATGTCACGGACGGTGTACAGGAAACAAGACAATGCAACATGCATATATGACTCACTGGATCCAAAGCTAAGGAACCAAAAGGGAGACCCCTGCACAAAACCTGGCACTTTCCCTGGCTGCTCAGCCTATGCAAAAATCCCAGAGGTGGATGGTTGCATATCCACGTACCTCGACTATATAACACCTGAACACCCTACAATAGTGAGGGGACACGACCACCGGCTCCCTACACCAGACACGGAGGGAGTCAGGGTCACCTGGGATCCAGCAAACAGAAAATAACAGATAAATGTACAGCACTTAACTTAGTAGCAGACTGGGAAATAGGATCAGCATGCACACACACTCCAGGAAGAAGTATAAGCCGCCCAGTAATGCATTATGGGGAGGAATTTAAAGGGAAGCAATCAGTCCAACTACATGACAGCTGAGAGAGGCTAACGAGATGAGGAACTGAAGACCACAACAAAGAAAACTCAAGGAGGAGGTTCTGAAAGGCTTCTGTCAGAGCTTCTCAGCTGTCTGGTTGTGACACTGAACTGACATCAGACACTTCCGACCACCAAGGTTGCTTTGACACTACACTTAGTAGGCATGGCCCAGAAACAAGCTCTCTGCCCCTCACCTGTCCTGAACCTGCCTCTTTCCTTTGTTGCTCCTTCTGCAAAGAAAGTGCTGTATGCCGCCGGATTTTCTTCACTTTCCAGCAAGGAAGATATTATTGAGAACAGTCCGAAGCTAATGCCCAGCCCAGATTTGGAGTAGAGGTCCATTGCTTCCTCCTGTAGGCATGCAAGTAGCGACAATGACTGTCAGCTGGGAGCAGGTGGTCGAGCAGTCAGACTCAGCTATGAGACTGGTAAGGGTAACATAAGTGACGAGCAGAAAGTTGTTGTAACAGTCCTACAGGCTCACCTGTGTCAGAGGACCGCTGGCTGGAGGTAAGAGTGGAGCCCAGTGGCAAGGACCGCAGGCAGGTAGTAAGCGTGGTCAGACAATCCGGATGGCAACGGTGGTAGCAGTTCAGTAGGTAGGGATAAGGCAGAAGAGTAGTCGGTAGGCAGGCGGTGGGTCAGGGCAGGCGGCAGTAAGCGTGGTCAGACAATCCGGATGGCAACGGTGGTAGCAGTTCAGTAGGTAGGGATAAGGCAGAAGAGTAGTCGGTAGGCAATTCCTGGTCAGCAGTGGACTTCCAGCAGTAGCAAGAGCAACAGATGAGGAGAAGCTTGATCAAGGCTCAGGAGCTCAATAATCAGCAAGCTAGAGTGCAAGGGGCTGGACTTATATAGGGAAGTACCAGGTGTGGGGAATCAAGGGTGATGAGCAAGGCTTGGCAAGACTGAGGTTAACTAATAGGTTTCAGGGAGGAATGTCCAGAGAGGATGGTAGCCTAGTAAGCAGGGCTACTGCCTGGGATGTGGCTGGTCACGGGTTCGAATCCCGACAGTTGTGTTGATGATATAGCCAATTGCACGTGGCAGCAGGGTGAAGAGGGGGCTGCATTGTCATCATCAGGGGGTGAGGGTGTCAGCTTGCTCATAAGACAGTGGCAAGGTGGCAGCAGTGTGAGATCTGGAGCCAAATGTGCCTGGGGTGGACAGACTGCTATTCAGGAGCCTACCTGTCCGTAAAGCAAGTAGTGGTGCACAGCTTCATAGAGGCAGCAGCAGGTAGTCTTCATGCAGTGGTGGGTGTAAAATGCCATATTTGCCAGTGTGTGAATTTTTTTTAAGTTGCCAGAGGATGTCAGCATAGCTGTATGTAGGTTCTGTAGGCAGAAAGTAAAGGGCGGCCAGAATGCCAATGTTGGAACCACGGCCCTGCGTCAACACATGGAGCATCACCATAAAGTGGTCTGGGAAAACCATGTCGCTAATGTAGTGATACAACCTGACACATCTCCCAGGGGCCCGCAAACCTTCTCCACCACCTCAGCAGCAGTGCTTCTTTCTACTGGTCCTGATGCTCCTACTCCTCTTCACGCATTTTTCCAGCAATCGATCACCAAGGTGATTGCAAAGAAACAACATTTTGTGTGTACTCATCCAATGGCGCGGAAGCTGAACGTGATCCTGGCCAAGTTGCTGGTACTCCAGTCCCTCCCTTTCCATGTGGTTGACTCAATTCACAGAACTGATGGCTTGTACAGAGCCAAGGTGGAGAATTGCAAGACTTCACTACTTCTCTAAAAAAGCTGTACAAGCCCTGAATGCGTACAGCGGAATGTGGGCCCGTCCTTGAGCCTGTCTGTGTCTGGTACAGTTTATGACAGCGCTGACATGTGAAGCTGTGACTATGGTCAAGGACCATATATGTCCTTTATGTCCCACTGGGCAAATGTGCTTCCTGCTCAGGCACACCAGCAGCTTGGCCGGGTGATGGCAATGCCATCTCCGTGTTCTCAAGATGTGAGAGGAGGCGAATGTCCTCCTCTGCCTCCTCATCCTCCACCTTGTCCTCAGCTTTAGGCACAGTTCATAGTGGTCCTCCAGCAAACCACCTGTGTCACCCTGTTCTGCACCTGGCCAGCCTTGGCGAATGTAATCACACGGGGGAGGAACTGCTCTGTTTCATCAACCAAGAAATCTAATTCTGTCTTGAAAATAGCCAGGAAACTGTGCATACATTTTAGCCACTCTTACTGTCCAAAACACAGTGACAGTGACAGTGTTAGCCAGTGACAGCTCATGAGTAACACCTGCCATTTGCTCAGGCCCTTTGAGAAGGCCACTTTATTTGTCAGTTGCCAGGACTGCGGGATGAATGATGTCATTCTACTCGCACTCACGTCCTGGAGCAGATGCTGATAAATCTGGCTGGCCAGAAACAGGAGATGTGGCGTCCACATCTCACGGCCACCTGAGCCCTTTGGTGCCTGAACTGGTGGAGGAGGAGGAGAAGGACATTAACACACAGAAGCTGTATACAGAAACAGGTGGTTTATCTGCACAAGCAACAGAAGAGGAGCATGAGGAGCTGGATGGCGATTAAGAAGACCAGGCAGGGGACACTGACACACTGTGACAGTATGCAGTGGAGATCGAGGCAGGGAGTCCCTCCGATTCCCTTCTACAAATGGTCAGATGCATGCTGAGTTGCAGTGGCGTAGCTAGAAATGACTGGGCCCCACAGCAAATTTTTGAACGGGGCCCCTCTCCCCCAGTAATTTTTTCGCAACCTCTTCCTTCCATGCCGCCCCCATACCTGTGGCTAGTAAAGATCGCTCTCTCAGACAAGGCCCGGCAGCTGTTCCATCCGTTTTCTATACTGCCACTGTATATCATTTCATTGTGTAATACTGTTGAGGATGCCCTGACAAAATCTTTTAGTCCTCCTCTTCCTGGATGGGCCCCCTTCAGGGTCAGGGCCCCAAAGCAGCCGCTTCCCCTGCTTCCCCTATAGTTACGCCCCTGCTGAGTTGCTTGCGTAGTGACAGCTGCATATTCACCATTCAGCAGAGGGAGGACTACTGGCTGTCCACGATGTTAGTAGTGATGAGCGGCAGGGGCAATATTTGAATTTGCGATATTTCGCGAATATTTATATATATACACAAATTCCCGAATTCAAGATTATATTCTTGATTGCGAAAAGCGGCAATGTATTATTTGCGTAATGCGCGTGAAATACCAGCGTGGGTCACTTATGCTAAACTTTTCAAGCTGGAATAAGTTTACTGAGACTGGAGAAAATGGTTGGCACGGCAGAACATTAGAATAGCTTTATATGCAGATAGAGTGCTCCAATATATTCGAGCTTGCGAACTTTCGGCAATTAATGATGCGCATATTTTTTCGCATTACGTGCAACTTGTGACATCACAGCACTGTCTGTAGCATGTATGTATGGACAGTAGAATCTATTACACTGCCTAACACCCTGCACTGGAACCTATCAGCTACATTATAGATCAATCTAACCTACACTGACTATCTCCCCCTAACTATCTGAATTATATATATAAGTTAAATGTCTAATGTAATAACACAAAGCACAGAGCACAGCAATGACACTGCTGTCTCTTTCTTAACTGCAATAAACTTTAGAAAATAGCTGCTAGGGAGGTTCTCATATACTAAGGGGTAGGCAACTTTTCTATTGGTTGCTAGGGATGCTAAGCTGTGACAAAGCATTCTCATTGGCCCACAAGCTAGAAGAAGGGAGGAATGATAACCTCATGTGTACTGTGTTAAGAAAAAAAAAGAATATTCACCATTACGATAATATAGCACTATATTCTAAATGTTCGCGAATTCTCGAAGTGCCGATATTCACGATAAAAATGTGTTTTTCAAATATTCGCGCACAACACTAGACGTTAGACCCTTGCTACAGGCCCAAAATGGGGGGCTTTTTTACACCTTCTGAGAAGGATGATAAACTCAACTACTATCAAGACGCTGCCTACATATGTGCGCCATTGCCCATCCTCAAGAACGTCTGACTGGGGGGACCCTCTGTGCTCACGCTCCACTCCCATGACTGCTGGAAGGAGGCCAGTAGCAGCACCAGCCCTGTCATGCAAGATCCAAGGTCCCCATGGCAGTCAAACTTGAATTGTGGCTGCAACTGGCCGAGTTTGCCCTGGACAAGCTTTCGTGCCCGGCCAGTAGTGCGGCATCAGAGTGGGTGTTTAGTGCAGTGGGAGATATAGTTACCCTAAAGTGAACTCGCCTTTTAACACAAAATGTAGAGAGTTTAACCTTTATAAAGATGAATCAGGCGTGGATCAGCCAGGATTTCCAGACACTGGTGCCTGATGTGTCAGACTAGATCATTCTGGCAGTAATGTTCTGACTAAAGAGTGCTGCCAAACCAAAACACTGTGAAAAATGGCCCGTTACTTCTGGCAACGTGCTTCAGCCACTATTCTGATGCTGCCACCCTCCTGATATCACAGACTTGCTTCCTCTGCTGCTCTCTTCTCCTACTGCCACCATCTTGTGCTGTTTCTGCCACTGCTGCTGCCCCCCACCTCCCCACTCTGTGACTGGGCCACTATGTTGACTCCTCATGCTGTTGCCACCCTCCCCACTCAGTGACTGGGCAATTAGTGTCCCTGTTTGGCCTCACTATTAATTTTACTCTTCTTCTAATCTGTCAGAACCGAACCAAAAAATGAAAACACAACAGATCCTGTATTTGGAGCATCCATAAGGCCTTTATCACACGGTCAGTATTTTGCATCACGATTTGATCCTGATTTGGAAGCCAAAGCCAGGAGCAGGTCCAAAACACAGAAGACATACAAATATTTCCATCACATTATCTCTGTTTTGGACCAAGTTCTGTTTTAACCCTAACAATACTGATCAAATACTGATGAAAAAACTGACCAAACACTGACTGTGTGATAGAGGCCATTAAAGTCCTGCATGCAGGACTCCTTTCCATCTGAATGAAACCAATTTCCGACACAAATGGCCAAAACTCATGCAAATTGAGCATGAGGCCTTTATCTTCAGGAAGATGGGGGGGGGGGGGGGCTTCACTTCAAAGTGAAAACTAATGATTTATGTTGATTCTTTTAGCTAGTGCTGCTTCTCACATCTCCATATGACTAACTTTTGTTTATTGAAGCTAGTCAGGCTACAGACCAGCAGACCATTCCATAATCCACATACTGGCACCAAAGCAGTAAAGCTCCTCAGTATAATTAAAAACTAAAAAACATTTTGTGGCCACAGAGTAAAGGTGGCCATACACCTAGCAAGACATAGGGCTCATTCAGATAAGCGATGTTAAACTTGTTTTCCAGCCTGTAAGCATGGACACAATTTTATACAGACCACTCATAGATGATGTCCGCATTCTGTCGGTTTTTCTTGCAGACCTGCTCACTTGAGTGAATGAGTCTGGAGGGAGATGCCTTTGGACTTGTGCATTAGGTTTATATTTTACTGGCAGCTATGTATGCATACATTTATATGAGCCATTTTAAAATATTTTCTGAAAATTGCATTAAAAAAAGGTCTTTAAAACTGCATTCAGTGATTTTGTGATGTAGTTATTTGGCATGCCTGCTTTCCACATAAAAAATGTAACAAATGTTTTTCACGTGTAATATGTGTAGTACAGTTGTGTTCAAAATTATCCAACCCCCAATGCTGTAAAGTGTTTTAGGGAATTTAGTGTACATTTGTAATTGTGTTCAGAATGAAATCTTACAAGGACTTTTTAAAGAACCAAATGCAACTAAAATTACATCAATTGTTTTTGTAATACAGTATTAAATTTTTTTGTGATTTCTTCATTGACACAATTATTCAACCCCGTAAAGACTACTACTCTTAAGAACAGAGGTTCATTCAAGTGTTTTCGATCAGGTATTGAAAACACCTGTGGATGTCAAGGAGCAGCAATCAAGCATAATAAGCACCAATTAGGCAGATTTAAAAGGACTGTGATACTCAGCTCCTTCTAGACATTTATTGGTGTGTTTACAAACATGGTAAAGTCAAGAGAATGGTCCAGGAAGACAAGAGACAAGGTGATTTCTCTTCACAGGAAGGGCAATGGCTATAAGAAGATTGCAAAGATGTTAAACATACCAAGAGACACCATAGGAAGCATCATTCGCAAATTCAAGGCAAAGGGCACTGTTGAAACGCTACCTGGTCGTGGCAGAAAGAAGATGCTGACTTCGACTACTGTGCTCTACCTGAAGCGCAAAGTGGAGAAAAGTCCCCATGTGACTGCTGAGGAACTGAAAAAAGATTTGTCAGATGTGGGTACTGAAGTTTCAGCTCAGACAATAAGGCGCATACTGCGTAATGAAGGCCTCCATGCCAGAACTCCCAGGCGTACCCCCTTGCTGTCTCCAAAGAGTAAGAAGAGTCGACTGCAGTATGCCAAAAGTTATGTGGACAAACAGGTACAGGGACGCTTCAGCGTGTGCAAGGTACTATGAATTCTCTTTATTACCAGGAGATATTGGATGAAAATGTGATGCAGTCCGTCACAAACCTGAGGCTTGGGAGACGTTGGACCTTTCAACAGGACAATGATCCCAAGCATACCTCCAAGTCCACTAGAGCATGGTTGCAGATTAAAGGCTGGAACATTTTGAAGTGGCCATCACAGTCACCAGACTTAAATCCGATTGAGAACCTCTGGTGGGACTTAAAGCAGTTGCAGCGCGCAAGCCTAAGAATGTGACTAAACTGCAGGCTTTTGCCCATGAAGAATGGGCGAAGATACCCGTAGATCACTGCAAGACACTTGTGTCAAGCTATGCTTCACGTTTAAAAGCTGTTATAACTGGAAAAGGATGTTGTACTAAGTACTAAGATTGAATGTCACTTGGGGGTTGAATAAAACTGATAATGATGTGAGCACAGAAAAGACATTTGTGGTTATTTCATTATAAATGTTATATTTGTCTGACTTACAAGCGCATCTTTGATTTAATTGTCAACAAGATGACTGAAATGATCAAAATCAATGTTAAACTGGCCAAAACACTCAATTTCAGCTGGGGTTGAATAATTTTGAACACAACTGTATGTGTGCAGATTGTAGGCCAGTATGTTGTAAGGGTCCTAGACCTAGAGGAGAGGAAGGAGAAAAGGGTGGACCTTACTGAGACAAAGAAAGCCCTTTCGCCCATCCCTTGAAAGAAAAAAACAGTCCTTTGTGAATTTATTGAAAAAAAAGTGACGTTTTAATGTATTTGTGGCGTATGCCTTTATGGAAAAAGAGTAGAGATGGGGCGAATCCAATTTTTAAAAAATCCGAATCCGAAAAGGTTCTTGAATATATCAAATCTCTAGAATCCTACATGTGAACGGTGTAAGAAACAAAGTGATCTGTGGATGACACACTATTATGGAGGATCTGTGGATGGCGCTTTTATGAGAGGGATCTGTGGATGACACTGTTATGGGGGATCTGTGGATGACACTGTTATGGGGGATCTGTGGATGACACTGTTATGGGGGGGATCTGTGGATGGCATTGTTATGGAGGGGATCTGTGGTTGGCACTGTTATGGGGAGGGGGATCTGTGGATGGCGCTGTTATGGAGGGGATCTGTGGATGGCACTGTTATGGGGAGGGAGATCTGTGAATGACACTGTAATGGAGGGGATCTGTGGATGACCATGCTATGGGGGGATCTATGGATGACACTATATAGAATCTTATGCTATATGTGTCATCCACAGATCCCCCCCATAACAGCGCCATCCACAGATCCCCCATAGCAGTGCCATCCACAGATCCCCCCATAAAAGCACCATCCACAGATCCCCCTCCTCATAACAGCCCTGGCCCGGCAGTAACTTGTACTCTAACTTTAAATAGCAGAGAGAAAAAGCTTGGTGTACAGTCAAAAATAAGCAGCGGAACCCTTATCCAGGAGTAGATTCAGTCTCCTTAAAACAGTCACAAGCAATTTCACGGACCGCACTGATATCAGCAGTTTAAGACACAGTGCAGACTGCTGATATCAGTGTGGTCCCTGAAATTGCTTGTGGTTACTTTAGCTTTAAATCAGGTTCAGCGCATCTTTATTACCTTACAATGAAGCTCCAGTAACAGGCAGAGCGGGCGGCGGTGTAACTTCACTCAATCCTGTGAGGTGCCTGCTCCGCCCACTTTATAAATGAAGCAGGCAGAGCAGGCATGTCACGTGAGTAAGTGATGTTATTGGAGCGTCATTGTAAGGTAATAAAGATGCACTGATTTAAAGTAAAAGTAAACCGCCCACTCCCGCCCGCATAGCAACGAATCGGCCGATTATTCGATAACTGGATTCGTCAACAACGAATCCTGTTATCGAACGTTGGGATTCGAGTCCACGAATCCAGCAAGATTCAAGGGATTCGTGGATTCAACGGATTCATCGTCCCACCTCTAAAAAAGACCAAGAAAAGCTGGGTACATGTACAAATCAAAATACCAGGGCACACAAGGAAGGGAATGCCATATGGTTTTTGGAAGGCAGATTTAGCTGGACTTGTTTATTTACACCCTGTCCCATTTGAAGCCCCCCTGATGCACCCCTACAGTAGAAACTCCAAAAAAGTTACCCCATTTTGGAAACTACGGGATAAGGTGGCATTTTTGTTGGTACTATTTTAGGGTAAATATGATTTTTGGTTGCTCTATATTACACTTTTTTTGAGACAAGGTAACAAAAAATAGAAATTCTGAAATGTCATCTCCATTTGCCAATAACTCTTGTGGAACACCTAAAGGGTTAACAAAGTGTGTAAAAATCAGTTTTTAATACCTTGAGGGATGTAGTTTCTTAGATGGAGTCACTTTTTTGGAGTTTCTACTCTAGGGGTACATCAGGGGGGCTTCAAATGGGACATGGTGTCAAAAAACCAGTCCAGCAAACTCTGCCTTCCAAAAACCATATGGTGTTCCCTTCCTTCTGTGCCCTGTCGTTTGGCCATACAGCAGTTTACAACCACATATAGAGTGTTTATGCAAACTACAGAATCAGGGCAATAAATATTGAGTTTTGTTTGGCTGTTAACTCTTGCTTTGTTACTGGAAAAATTACTGAAAATTGAAAATTTTCAAAAAAATTGGACCGTTTTTATTTTTTGTTATTTACATTGTTGATCTGACAGGTTAGATTGTGTGCTATTTCTATAGAGCAGGTTGTTATAAACGTGGCAATACCAAATATGGCTACTTTTTGGGGGGTTTTGTTTCAGTTTTACATAATGAAGCATTCTAAAAGCCATATATTTTTTTGGGGGTGGGGAATATGACATTTTGGTCACTTGCTATTACACTTTTTGTAATGTAAGGTGACAAAAATGGCTTTTGACACCGTATTTATATATATATTTTTTTGCCGTGTTCACCTGAGGAGTTAGATCATGTGTTATTTTTATAGAGCAGGTTTTTACGGCTGCAACGATACCTAATATGTATACTTTTTTTTAGTTATTTAAGTTTTACACAATAATATTTTCATAGTTTATACTAATATTGTTTTAGTGTCTCCATAGTCTGAGCCATATTTTTTTTAACTTTTTGGGCGATTTGATTGGTACCATTTTGGCGTACATAAGACTTTTTTATCACTTTTATTACCTTTTTTGGGAAGTAAGGTGGGCAAAATGTCAATTTCATCATAATTTTTTATTTTTTTATGGTGTAAACCGTGCGGGGAAAGTAACATGACCGTTTCATAGATCAGGTCATTACGGACGTGGTAATATCAAACATGTATAGTCTATTTTATTTTTTTACTTTTTAATCAGTGATAAATGTGTTTTTTTATTTTTACTTTTTTTTTTTAACACAGACCCAATTGGTTCTTGAAGATCCAGTGGGTCTGATGTCTGTATAATACAATACAGTACACAATATAGTGTACTGTACTGTATTTTCACTTTACACTTAGTCTGCCTTTAGCAGAAGTCTGATCAGACTTAACCTTACCATGGCAAGCCGGAAGCCTGTAAAAGTGGCCGGTTGCCATGGTAACCATCACCCGCTGCCACAACAGAGCAGCGGGTGATGGAGAGGGATGGGGCCCCCTCCCTCTGTGATCCCGTCAAGAATCAGGGGCTGAAACGGCACAGCAGTGCCAGATGGGAGAGAGAGGGAGCTCCCTCCCTGTTAACCCCTTCCATACAGTGGTCCCTACGGATGGCGGCATGGAAGGGGTTAAACGGCTGACATCACAGCACAGATGTCAGCCATTTCAAGCAGAGTGTCAGCTAAAACCGCTCTGCCATCCTGGAAATGAGAGGGGGGGGTGGGATGATCGTGTGCCCGCCCGCCCCACCCGCACCGTTAAAAATTAAAGGATCTGTAATTTTGAAGCTTTTGGTCCCCGCGGATCAGAAACTTCCGTAAGCCATGCAAACCGCAGGTCTGAATTGACCTGCGGTTTGTAGCTATCGCCGATACGGGGGGGGGGTCACAGGACCCCCCTCTGCATTGTCACAGAGTGCCTGCTGAATGATTTCAGCAGGCACTCTGTCCCGATCACTGGTACGCCCTGTGTCCTTAAGTACCGCTACATCAGGGCGTACCTGCACCCCCTGTATCCCTAAGAGGTTAATGGTGCTGAGATTATTGTTGACAAGCCATATAATTAAACTGGTATTATTGGTCAAATGGTTTACATTGAAGAGGATACCAACAAAAGACGACATACACTCACCTAAAGAATTATTAGGAACACCATACTAATACGGTGTTGGACCCCCTTTTGCCTTCAGAACTGCCTTAATTCTACGTGGCATTGATTCAACAAGGTGCTGATAGCATTCTTTAGAAATGTTGGCCCATATTGATAGGATAGCATCTTGCAGTTGATGGAGATTTGAGGGATGCACATCCAGGGCACGAAGCTCCTGTTCCACCACATCCCAAAGATGCTTTATTGGGTTGAGATCTGGTGACTGTGGGGGCCATTTTGGTACAGTGAACTCATTGTCATGTTCAAGAAACCAATTTGAAATGATTCGAGCTTTGTGACATGGTGCATTATCCTGCTGGAAGTAGCCATCAGAGGATGGGTACATGGTGGTCATGAAGGGATGGATATGGTCAGAAACAATGCTCAGGTAGCCCGTGGCATTTAAACGATGGCCAATTGGCACTAAGGGGCCTAAAGTGTGCCCAGAAAACATCTCCCACACCATTACACCACCACCACCAGCCTGCACAGTGGTAACTTCGGACTCTACCATTTGAATGTCTTAACAGAAATCGAGACTCATCAGACCAGGCAACATTTTTCCAGTCTTCAACAGTCCAATTTTGGTGAGCTTGTGCAAATTGTAGCCTCTTTTTCCAATTTGTAGTGGAGATGAGTGGTACCCGGTGGGGTTTTCTGCTGTTGTAGCCCATCCGCCTTAAGGTTGTGCGTGTTGTGGCTTCACAAATGCTTTGCAGCATACTTCAGTTGTAACGAGTGGTTATTTCAGTCAACGTTGCTCTTCTATCAGCTTGAATCAGTCGGCCCATTCTCCTCTGACCTCTATCATCAATAAGGCATTTTCGCCCACAGGACTGCCTCATACTGGATGTTTTTCCCTTTTCACACCATTCTTTGTAAACCTTAGAAATGGTTGTGCGTGAAAATCCCAGTAACTGAGCAGATTGTGTAACACTCAGATCGGCCCGTCTGGCACCAAGAACCATGCCACGCTTAAAATTGCTTAAATCACCTTTCTTTCCCATTCTGACATTCAGTTTGGAGTTCAGGAGATTGTCTTGACCAGGGCCACAACCCTACATGCATTGAAGCAACTGCCATGTGATTGGTTGACTAGATAATCGCATTAATGAGAAATAGAACAGGTGTTCCTAATAATTCTTTAGGTGAGTATACTACAACAAATTTATGTTTTTTGGTTTCACAATACAATGTGCTATGAATATGCAAATTAAACAAAGGCTGTAACATGTTGTGCTTCAGTGTTATCTTGTCACAAAGGGCATGGAAGACAATTGAACAATATTTATTGCCATTGTTTAATGAGTTGAAGAGCGAAGATGAGGACCGCTATGATGTATACATTTTGTCACACATCGAGTCAAATATTGATAATAATATAGAGATTATCAGATGAGGTTTAGATTTTAGTAGTGATGAGCGGGAGGTGCCATATTCGATTTCGCAATATTTCACGAATATTCGATTGAATATTTGTGTTATATTCGTAATTATTCCAATTATCGCAAATAATATGCGATTTAATTAATCGCGTATTGCGATTTTTCTTTTGATAGTATAAGGCAACGTTCCTATGACTAATTGACTATGGCTACGCTAATATGTGTATTTTACGAAATTTCGTAATATTGCTCTGACTTTGACTTTTAGAATATTACGAATATTCTAAAAGATGAAGTTAGAGCAATATTACGAAATGTTGTAAAATACACATATAGATTGTAATTTAGCTAATATAGTGCTATAATCCTTTTTTTTCTCTAATTTTTTTTTGCCTCTTCTAAACTTAAGTTTTGTAAAATATGTACACTATTAAAAAAATTACTATAGCAGTATATTAGCAAAATTACAATCCATATGTGTATTTTACGAATATTCCTAATATTGCTTTAACTTAGTCTTTTAGAATATTTGTAATATTGCTCTAAATTGCGATTTTAACTTAGCACTGCTATATTCCATATTAGGCTAGAATTAACGAATATGGGATATAGCAGTGTTAAGTTGAAATCGCTATTCGATTATTATAACTTGAATTAATCGGATTGCGATTTCAACTTAGCACTGCTATATTCCATATTAGGCTAGAATTAACGAATATGGAATAAAGCAGTGTTAAGTTGAAATCGCAATTCGATTATTATAACTTGAATTAATCGAATTGCGATTTCAACGTAATTCTCAAATCCGACAATACATTCTAGTATATGGAGACGTTCCCATGGTGATGGGGACGCTCCATGAGCACGGAAGTCGGCAGAAGCGGCAACGGGCACTGACTGGAGCAGCCAGGAATCCAAAGGACAGGTAAGAACAACTTTAGGGAAGTGGGAAAGAAAAAAATATAACAATAAAAAAAAAAAAAAGAATATTCGATTTCGCAAATATATAGAACTATATAGAACTATATAGAACTCGAAGTTGCGATATTCGAGAGAAAAATTCGCAATTAGAATATTCGCGCTCAACACTAGATTTTAGCAAAGTTTATTTTGTTTTGCCAGACCCCTATGGTTTCATTGGAAAATGTTCTTTAACCCTTTCAGGACCAAGGCATTTTTCACCGTAGGGACTATATATATATATATTGTAACAATGTGAACATTGAAGTGTTGTTTTCCCCAGGTTCCAGTCCGGGACTTAGGGCATGCTCATGTCCAGGGATCCTATTTAATCCTGCTACTGGATCTTGGGTGTGTCTCACTCTGGAGAGTGTGCAGACAGAGGCCTGGTGAGGCTCTGTCAGTGTGGTCTCAGATAGGCCAGGCTGAGGGGCCACGAGGCTATGCAATAGCCTGGACTTTGGGGGGACTTGCACACAGAAGGCTGGAGTGGCTCTGTGTGGTCTGAGCCGGGAGAGCTGAGAGACCAGTATTCCCCAAGAGACATTGTTGTGAGAGCAGCCTGGAGGCTGCTGAAGGTTGGGCTGGGAAAGCCGCATCTCATCACGGGTGTGAACTGTGTTACGCTTTAGGTGAGTCAGGGAAACCTATGTGTTTAGATAGGGCCCAGACGGGCAAGGTATTTTATTTCGGCTTTGGGTGTTTTTCTTTATGCCATGTGCCACAATAAAGCACAGTTTGGCCCCTAAATCCTGGTGTCTGTGAAGAAATGTGTGTTTGCAACCACCGGAAAAGAGCTAATCCCCTACAATATATATATATATATATATATATATTTTACATTATTTAAAATAGGTAATAAAGTTACTAAAACTAAGGTATACTTTACTATATTTTGGAAATGAATTAAAGCGGAAGAAACAGGGGTGGAATATGTTATGAGAGTATTTTACTTAATGAAGTACTGATTGGTTCTGTCCCTTTTAATTATTATATCACCTTTTATATTATCTGCAATTATATTGTTTGATATTTAGTGAGTTAGGGATAGCTAGATAACATAAACAAAACTCCCGTTTTGCTGAGAAGGCCGCATTCCTGAAGGATTATCTCAGAGACATGCATACTACACCCTGGACATCCTTAGGAGGAAGAGCTGAAATGTATAAACTTTTCTGCACAAAGACAAATAACGGGAACTTCACAGAGAACATTATCCAGGTAGGATGTTGTAGGTCTCTACTTCTTTCTTTTATTAACATGAAGTATCGACCATGTGTTACGACATGGCAACCGGAGTCGTCTTTCCCCCCCCCCTCCCCACACACACACATTGTATTGTGCAGGCCAGGTGATTGATTATTATTTATTCTGTATGTGATTTGTCCATTTTAGGATACTTTCACATCAGCATTGTGCCGTCTGGTTTTGAGATCTAGCACAGGCTACTATGAACATGTAGTATATTGATTGTTGTGTGCGCTGTTCTTTGATGATCATTATTAATTGTATTTCTTATTATTGACATATATTATGCAACCTTACTTGACCTCGTTTTTTCTCATTTATACTTCAATTTGTTGATAACATATGGAATGCTATATCTGATGTTCATATTTCTTGACATCCCTGGTTGTACTAAGTAATCTAAACATTTACAGAATAGATAAAAGCATTATAAAACTTTAATTTATGTAAAAGAGATGAGTAAATAAATTCTATCAATTTGAAATTTATCTTAAGCATTTTGCAATTCATTTCTAGAGGATGTTTCACACATGAAAAACATGTTCAAGCTTTCTTTCCAAAAGGAGCAAAAAAAAAACTAGAGCATAGCCTGCCAGTCATCATTCAGCCTTTTAAACAGATTTTCATATGATAACTAGGAGAATAGCTAAGCCAGCTTGCAACTAACTCTTTCAAGACAAAACTCTTTTACCAGAGGAAAGCAAACCGAATTGGCTTTTCTAGCTGAAAGGCATTGGGGAACCTCTAGGTAGGTACTATTTCTATTATGGAGACCATTTATTATATGTGATGACTATTGTAAACTGTGCAATAGTTCTCTAGATTTCTGGGAAAAGATATGCAAATTATTATGCCTAACATCAGAAAAAATTATTGTATTTTATCAGGGGAGCTAATTATGCATATCTGCATTGTTTTTGGGAAAAAAAATATTCAAATCAGCTTTTCTGGCAAAAAGATGCCAGCTAGACAGGCCACTTGGCATATATTTTTACTAGAAACCAAGAAGATCATTGCCTAGCCTATAACAGTCATCACATTTATTGGTCTCCCTAATGGGAATAATACCCACCCAGATGTTCTCCCTAGGGCTGTCAACTAGAAAAGTTGATTTTATCTGCTTTGCTCTGATAAAGACCTTTGTCCTGTAAGAGCTAGTTGAAGGTGTGGGGCTGGATTTGCTATTCTCCTAGTTATTCTATTGAAGACTGTTTAAAAGGTTGATCAATGACTAGAATGCTATTTTTATAATATGATCTTCATTTGGTGTTAGCCTCAGACTATTCAATAAGTGCTCCTTCTCTCTCATAGAGGACCAGAAAGTGTTATATACCAACTTTCAACTGCAATTTGAACATATTTGAGGGACGTAGAATTGATTTGCATCCATATAAAAAATGTGTTCATCTCTAATTAAAATACCATGTTAAAAAGAAGAGGTGTGCTCAAAGCAGGAGGGTATCCCATGAACAGAGGATGTAAGTGCTGATGCACTCACCTATTGGGGTTGTGCACAGAAGCAAAAACATTTATTTCAGTGTGTGTTATGTTCTAGAGCTGAAAATCTTTTCCCATCATCACCTACTGTATGCCGTTTTAAAAGGCTCTGAATAAACTCCAATTTTATCAGAAGTTGTGGTGCTGGAAAACTCTTGGAAAATCTTATCCTCATTCAAACAGATGCCAATATACAGTAGAAGGAGTAGAAGCAAATAAAAATTGATCTTATACCGGTGCTATAACCAAGGAGTCGATCATGAAAGTTCTCCACAAAGGAGTTTATTTATTAGATGTCATTAAAAACTAAGCATTTCAAACCAGACAAAGAAACTAGTATGCTTAAAATGCTTTGTTTTTAATGACATCTAGTAAATAAACTACTTTGTAAAGAACTTTCACAATCAAATCTTTGGTGACAGTGCTGGCAAAAGATCAATTTTAATTTCATTCTACTCCTTCTTTATACATTAACCACATTATTACTTTTGTTTCAAGTGAATTTTCCTTCAAGCAATAGTTTTAGTTTGGGAGTTGATTGTCGTCATTTGTGAGGTTGGTACGTTACCAGGTTTTGTATCTGACACCTGCTAAATCAGTTTGAGAATCTCTGCAGAACTATATCATACTTCCCAAGAGCTCAAGTTTCAAGAAACACTACAGTTCCCACCTAGTTCTACTACTTAACAATTACATGATCTACAATATCTTGTTCTTATTTATAGTGAAATCTAGTGATGAGCGGCAGAGGCTATATTAGAATTTGTGATATTTCACAAATATTTGGGTGAATATTCGTCATATATTCGCTATATTCGTTCATTATTTTAAATCAATGCGCAAATCGCAATGTAAAATTCGCTTACTGAGCATGTGCAAAAGGGGTGTGGCCTAGTTTAGCAACTGTTTTGAAACTACCCGAAGTTTGAGGAGATTGGAAAACATGATTGGCAGCAATTTTTGTGACAGTGAGGAAGAAATCCTGATCACTGTAAGTAATTTGATATTACAGCAGTGTATTTGATTACATTTCACGTGCATGTCAGAAAAATCGCTTTATATGCAGATAGTGTTATAAAATATTCGCAATCACGGAAATTGTCACTTATGATGCAAATGTTTTTTCGCATTACATACAACTTCACATTTTATCAGGTCTAAGTTTGTTTTAGAGTTTGTGTCCTGTTGGTCAGGACTCAGGAGAAGCTTTTTTTGTCTTACCGTCAGTATTTGCTGGTTCATTTAGAGTTACCCAGGGTGCACCACGGGGAGACGAACCAGCTGTACACCCCATACCGTACCGTCACTTCACTAGACAGGTACATCTCTGCTCAGCTCGCCAATGTCCGATTGCTCAGACCCCACACACATACAATCGCAATAAAATCCGATCTTATAACGGTAACATTGAATATAATATTTCCCCTTCAAAAACTTAAATACTTTTTGCTGTTTTACTGTTTTGGTGAGGACATTATTTTCAATACTTGTATTAAAAAAATTGGGATTATATGCTTGCATCTTTATCCTACAGTGCATGTTGGAGCGGGCCTATGACAGGACCTGGGTCCAGTCTGAGAAGCAGGCCATTGTGAGGGAGATCCGTTTCGAGCTATGAAGGAAGTTCAATGGCAGGTACCCTAGGACGATTTGAAGTGGAGGAACTTGGAGAGGATCAGAGAGATCTGTGAATAGAATATGCCCAGGTACAATGCTTACATTACTTTTGTATCTCTCTCCAACACTTTGTAATGTATATATAATAGCAGTGTGTTTTGAAAAGTGAATAAAGCTCAAAATCCTTAAAATTTTCCATACACGCAAATGCATTGGGAACACTACACATTCTATTCCAAATCAAAACATGAAGAAAAATATATCAAATTTGTGTTGTTCCTCCCCAAAAAATTAAGAAAAGTGAATATTAGACTGTTAAAAAAAATAGCAGTGTTTGTATTCTTTACAAACTCAAACATTCACTATATAAACTGAAAAATGTTTGAAGATTTAGCTTTCTTTTGAATTACTTAACTAATATTTAGTTGTATAACCACAGTTTCTGAGAACTGCTGTATGTACATCTGTGTTGCATCCAACTTCTGGCCCCTGTGAACAGGTATTCCAGCCCAGGATGATTGGACTACATTCCACAGTTCTTCTCCATTTCTTAGTTTTGCCTCAGAAACTGAATTTTTTATGTCACACTACAAGTTTTCTATTGGATTAAGATCTGGGGATTGGGCTAATGACTCCATAACGTCAATCTTGTTGGTTTGGAACCAGGATGATGCACGTTTACTGGTGTGTTTGGGGTCGTTGTCTTGTTGGAACACCCATTTCAAGGGCATTTCCTCTTCAGCATAAGGCAGCATGACCTCTTCAAGTATTCTTATGTATTCAAACTGATCCATGATCCATGGTATGCGATAAATGGGCCCAACACCGTAGTATGAGAAACATCCCCATATCATGATGCTTGCTCCACGATGCTTCACTGTCTTTACAGTGTACTGTGGCTTGACTTCAGTGTTTGGGGGTCGTCTGACAAACTGTCTCCAGCCACTAGACCCAAAAAGAACAATCTTACTTTCATCAGTCCACAAAATGTTGCGCCATTCTTTAGGCCAGTCAATGTGCTCTTTGGCAAATTGTAACCTCTTCAGCATATGTCAGTAGTTTAGTGGGACATGTCTCGTCAAACTCAAAGTGACAGGTGCCCCGCCCCTTTTTCACACCATAACCCCTACCAGAAACGCCCTAACCCCACCCAGATCCACCCATTTCTCTCCCCTCGCCCGTCCCAAACCACACCTAAATGCCTCCCACTTTGATATGATTTTCATATCATTTTATATGTCTTAATATAAATTTTATATCAAATGATAAGCTTTTCATATCACTTTATAAGTCCTTATAAACACAGCGTCGCTCAAAGCGGCCCCCTTCCAAAATAGCGTAAACACTACGGCCAGACAAACGTTATTATCGCAATTGTTAAAGTCGTATAAATGTTGTTTTTTGCGTTCAATAATATGAGTATACACTACGCCACCCAAACGACTTCGGGCACCACCGCGACGGTCCCTGACAATGATGACGACTAGTTTAAGTGAATTACTGGATATGCACTCCGCCTGGCTCTGTAAAGTGTAAGCGATATTGTTCAAAAATGTTTTGGCGCTAAATTCATCTCTAGAATATCTATCACCGTCTAAGCGCAGTGGCCTGTAAAACTGTATCTAGCAAAGATTGTTCAGCTGCATGTATAGCATCAAGAGCGTCGACAAATGAACGAATGGCTTCGAGGTTAGCAAATCTAAAATATTCTGTGTACATGGTACTGTTAAAATTCACTAAGTCGAGCTCTTGATGGAATACATGTTCTAGATAAACGGTTCTAACGTTGTGGGGTTCAGGGGGTTCATCTGTGATGACTGTGTTACCGGTCATTTCGTCAGATTGTGAGTCGCTGTCTCGAGAACGATTTGTTTGGTCAATTGTTTGTTCGTTTGTGAGCTGTATGGCTAAATGTGCTCTGCTTGCGATACCTGAGGCTGCTGTGGTGTTTGTGGTGTTTGTTCAGCGTTCAGACAAGCCGTTGCAACAGTCTTGCTACGCAGGCGTCATATTTTTACCTAGCTATTTTAGAGCGTTTAACCGCAAAGTACTTTCTAGCTCTAACGCTTACAGATGTTTTTGCACTTTTAAAAGGCCGTACCCTGCCAACCATGTCTAGTCGGTACCTGCCTAGCATCTCTTTTTCAATAGCGTCAAGGTGAGTTTTCAGCGCAGTAATTTTGTTGGGTCTGTTAAACGCTAAAGAGAAAGAGTCTTTAACGCAACATTCTAAATACCTCGCTATGCGTAACATTTTGTCATTGTATAATGAGAGAGAACTTAACGCATCGTACGTATTCTCGTCCCAACAAATTCAAGAACAAGTATGAGGTGCACATGCCTGTTGGTTGTCGTGTGTCTGCACTAGGTCCGTACGTCATATGGCGTATCTGGTGTCTCAAATGTGATGCGCCTTTTAAATGACATTGTACCTTGTGTATCAAACACTGGCATTATGTCTCAATAATCTGTAACATCATTTATCACGCGTGTTGGCCACTCTACGGAAGCGGCTGTGGGGTTGTTAGAATTTCGGAAATCGGTGTTAACAGTTCCGAAATAGATGGAGACCACGGCACTCGTATTTGAGATTGTTAGAAAAGATTAATTTTATTGTCCATCCCAAAATTGCATTGATTTACATCGGCCAGTGTAAATGAATGCAATTGATTATTGCCACTGAGCACCGGAAACCTATACGGAACCAGGAGTGCCATCCACTATATATTATCGTATACAGTGTTAACAGTTCCGGCTGCTTTGCGCTTGTTTGTCGTTTCTCTTTAACAGAACAAATTTTTGTGCTTTCTTTTCTTTTGGCTAAAATTTAAAAGAGATAACATTAAGATCTAACTATTAAGAATTTCAAACATAGTAATTAAGTTATATTAGTGCGCCGCAATATTTTATCTCACGCGCGTTAGGGAATTGGATAATCGGTATCGCCGGATCTTCATTTCGCCAGCTGTCGCAGACGCTGGTGCATGGTTCTGGCGCTTCTGCGGCCCAAGTATTTCTAATGACATTTGCATCACTACAGGGTGTCTAAAAAACTTAAATTACAAGAATCAAATAAACATTAATGTTTATACACGTTTAAAGCTATAGACATTGTTATTTCAGACGTAGTCAGAGCACCTTACAGATCGTGTTTGATTTCTTTGACCGCGCTCTGGAAACACCAGTAGCGTTCATTTTTCTTTTCAACGCTGCAATTTTAGAAAAGCGTATTAGGATAATAGATAATGCTTAAAATTAGAATACATCGACAATAGGGTTACGCCTTACTCTGTTTGTGAAGCTTGCGCTGTTGTAAATCATCGTCCATGAGATCCGTTAGATCATGAAAAGTATACTTTTTTCTTTTCAGCGCTGCAATTTTAAAAAGCGTATTAGAAATATAGACAGTGTTTAAAAATAGAATACATCAACAATGCGGATCGCTACTTACCCTGATTGGGGCGCTTGCGCTGCTGTTTTACCGCAGCCAGCACTGGTGTAAATAGATCGATAATAGCTGGCGGGTCGTTCTCCTTTAGCTCATCAGAATTGTTAGTGATACTAGCCGCCACGCTTGAATACATTGTATTTTCTCCACCGGTAACACCGTTCAAGGTTCTTAGAATGTTATCAATGTGCTCGTCTATAATAAACATATATGAAATATAACAAGCGCCGCTTTAAACTATGGATATATATATGTATATAATAAAAGATTATAACGGTTATGCTTACCGGCCTGTTGCAGCGACGTAGTCATGTAGTCGTCATCGAATAAGATATAGATGCAGTAATGGCCGCAAACCGAACTAACAAATGTTTACGAGTGATTTTAGAAAAATGATCGTGTTGTGCGCTCCTTTGTAGCTAAGCGCATTAAACAATTATGTATACGCTGTTGTAATTACACACAAACTTGTCGGTCCCAAAGTGGTTGTTAAAAATGTAAGTTTACGTGTTATAAATAAAGAAAAATGAATAAAACTTTTTTAAATGATTTAAATTTTGTCATCCTTGATTTTTTATCGTTGCTATTATAATTAAAAGATGCCCGGCCATGTAGTATACGTCTTTTGGAGTCATATCAAAATGATATCAAAGTGATATCAAATCACAAAATGATATAAAAGTGGTATAAAACCGTATCAAAATGTTATAAATGGGATATAAAGTGTTAATAAAAGCTTATCATTTGATAAGGACTTATAAAGTGATATGAAAAGCTTATCATTTCATATAAAATTTATATTAAGACATATAAAATTATATGAAAATCATCAAAGTGGGAAGCATTTAGGCGTGGTTTGGGACGGGCGAGGGGAGAGAAATGGGTGGATCTGGGTGGGGTTGGGGCGTTTCTGGGAGGGGATATGGTGTGAAAAATGGGCGGGGCACCTTTCACGTTGACTTTGCGGGGGCTTCTTGCAGATAGCTTGGCTTCACATAGACGTCTTCTAATTGTAACAGTATTCACAGGTAACTTTACACCATCTTTGATCTTCCTGGAGATGATTGTTGACTGAGTCCTTGCCATTTTGGCTATTCTTCTATCCATTCGAATGGTAGTTTTTCGCTTTCTTCCACATCTTTTAGTTTTTGGTTGCCATTTTAAAGCATTTGCCATCATTTTAGCTGAGCAGCCTATCATTTTCTGCACTTCTTTAGATGTTTTCCCCTCTCCAATCAACTTTTTAATCAAGATACACTGTTCTTCTGAACAATGTCTGGAACGACCTATTTTCCTCAGAATTTCAGAGAGAAATGCACTGTAACCAGCATGTGCAACATTTGCTGCCTTCCTTCCTTAAATAAGGGCAATAATTGCCACCTGTTTTTTCAAAGAATGCATGACCTCACTAATTGAACTCCACACTGCTATTATTTTGAACATGTCCCTTTCAATTAGTGATTCAATTACACAGAATCAGCAGCATGCATGTCATGACTGTTGGGTCTGTTGGATTTCTATTACTCTACTACACCTGCTAGTAAATTATTTGCCATGTAGAAATATCATTTCTACCAAAAACAGTGATTGATCAGGATAGAGTTGTCTGACTGCTATTATTTTGAACACAACTGTATATAGTTATGAAAATAAGTATTTTATCCCTTTACAAATGATTACTTATTACCTGGTGTGACAAATCAGCAGGTTACATCATACATCTCAACCTCGCCATGAGTATATACATATATATATATATATATATATATATATATATATATTTATACACACAGCGAGGTACAGATTTATGATGTAAGCGGCTGATTTCCTGCGTTTCACACACACATAAAGATATATATATATAGATAGATAGATAGATAGATAGATAGATAGATAGATAGATATATGTATGTGTGTGTGTGTGTGTGTGTGTAAATACATAAACTGCAATCATCATTCTGTATTCCAGTAAAAGGTCCCGTTCATTATTACATTACATAAATCCCCAACTTTACCCCTTAACGCCCGATGATATACATGTACGTCAGATATGGACGTGACTTAAAAGCCCAGTGATGTACATTTACTGCATGGTGATCAGGCGGGTGCAGGAGCTACGCCTGCCCGATCAGCGGCAGGAATCTGGCAGTCCCTGATAGTCAGACCCCTGCTGCATGCACCGACATCAGTGAAATCACTGATGCTGGTGCATTAATGCGGCACGTGCGAGCTTCAGAAATATGTGGGGTGTACATCGGGTCCCCACGATCAAGTGGATTAAGGTGAGTTATATTATTATTTTTTTTTATTATTATTTTTTTTAACCCCTCCAGCCCTATTGTACTATGCATTCTGTATTAAGAATGCTATTATTTTTCCTTATAACCATGTTATAAGGGAAAATAATAATGATGGGGTCCCCATCCCCACCGTCTCCTAGCAACCTTGCGTGAAAATCGCACTGCATCCGCACTTGCTTGCGGATGCTTGCGATTTTCACGCAGCCCCATTCAATTCTATGGGGCCTGCTTTGCGTGAAAAACACAGAATATAGAACATGCTGCGATTTTCACAAGTGATGCGTGAAAATCACCGTTCATGTGCACAGCCCCATAGAAATGAATGGGTCCGGATTCAGTGCGGGTGCAATGCGTTCACCTCACGCATTGCACCCACGCGGAAAACTCGCCCGTGTGAAAGGGGCCTAAAAAAATAATAATAAAATGAATAAGCTACAGGTCCTTCTAAAAAAATTAGCATATTGTGATAAAGTTCATTATTTTCTGTAATGTACTGAATATATAATTTAGATTCATTACACACCAACTGAAGTAGTTCAAGCTTTTTATTGTTTTAATATTGATGATTTTGGCATACAGCTCATGAAAACCCAAATTTCCTAGCAAATTAGCATATTTCATCCGACCAATAAAAGAAAAGTGTTTTTAATACAAAAAAGTCAACCTTCAAATAATTATGTTCAGTTATGCACTCAATACTTGGTCGGGAATCCTTTTGCAGAAATCACTGCTTCAATGCGGCGTGACATGGAGGCAATCAGCCTGTGGCACTGCTGAGGTGTTATGGAGGCCCAGGATGCTTCGATAGCGGCCTTAAGCTCATCCAGAGTGTTGGGTCTTGCGTCTCTCAACTTTCTCTTCCCAATATCCCACATATTCTCTATGGGGTTCAGGTCAGGAGAGTTGGCAGGCCAATTGAGTAATACCATGGTCAGTAAACCATTTACCAGTGGTTTTGGCACTGTGAGCAGGTGCCAGGTCGTGCTGAAAAATGAAATCTTCATCTCCATAAAGCTTTTCAGCAGATGGAAGCATGAAGTGCTCCAAAATCTCCTGATAGCTAGCTGCATTGACCCTGCCCTTGATAAAACACAGTGGACCAACACCAGCAGCTGACATGGCACCCCAGACCATCACTGACTGTGGGTACTTGACACTGGACTTCAGGAATTTTGGCATTTCCCTCTCCCCAGTCTTCCTCCAGATTCTGGCACCTTGATTTCCGAATGACATGCAACAGTCCAGTGCTGCTTCTCTGTAGCCCAGGTCAGGCGCTTCTGCCGCTGTTTCTGGTTCAAAAGTGGCTTGACCTGGGGAATGCGGCACCTGTAGCCCATTTCCTGCACACGCCTGTACACGGTGGCTCTGGATGTTTCTACTCCAGACTCAGTCCACTGCTTCCGCAAGTCCCCCAAGGTCTGGAATCGGTCCTTCTCCACAATCTTCCTCAGGGTCCGGTCACCTCTTCTCGTTGTGCAGCGTTTTCTGCCACACTTTTTCCTTCCCACAGACTTCCCACTGAGGTGCCTTGATACAGCACTCTGGGAACAGCCTATTCGTTCAGAAATTTCTTTTTGTGTCTTACCCTCTTGCTTGAGGGTGTCAATGATGGCCTTCTGGACAGCAGTCAGGTCGGCAGTCTTACCCATGATTGCGGTTTTGAATAATGAACCAGGCTGGGAGTTTTTAAAAGCCTCAGGAATCTTTTGCAGGTGTTTAGAGTTAATTAGTTGATTCAGATGATTAGGTTAATAGCTCGTTTAGAGAACCTTTTCATGATATGCTAATTTTTGGAGATAGGAATTTGGGGTTTTCATGAGCTGTATGCCCAAATCATCAATATTAAAACAATAAAAGGCTTGAACTACTTCAGTTGGTGTGTAATGAATCTAAAATATATGAAAGTCTAATGTTTATCAGTACATTACAGAAAATAATGAACTTTATCACAATATGCTAATTTTTTAGAAGGACCTGTAAATATAAAAAAAATTGGTCAACTTATATCACTAAAAGTGCAACACCAAGCGAACCACCAGAGTACCAATCTAACAGTCACCCCATCCCGCAAAAAATGAGCCCCTACTTAAGACAATCGCAAAAAAAATAAAAAAAAATAAGGCTCTCAGAATATGGAGACACTAAAACATGATTTTTTTGTTTCAAAAATGCTGTTATTGTGTAAAACTAAAATAAATAAATAAATAAAAGCATACATATTAGGTATCGCCGCATCCGTAATAACCTGCTGTATGAAAATATCACATGACCTAACCCCTCAAGTTAACACCGTTAAAAGAATAAAATAAAAAGTGTGTCAAAAAAGCCATTTTTTGTCACCTTACATCACAAAAAGCATAATACCAAGTTATCAAAAAGTCATATGCCCTCTAAAATAATGCCAATCAAACCATCATCTCATACCAAAAAGAATGAGCCCCTACATAAGACAGTCACCCAAAAAATAAATAAATCTATGGCTTTTAGAATATGGAGACACAAAAAAATCATTTTTTTTCAAAAATGCTTTATTACCGTATTTTTCGCCTCATAAGATGCACTTTTCCCCCAAAAAAGTGGGGGGGGGGATTCCCCTGCATGTTATGGGCAAATACTAATGAAGCGCTTCCAATATGAAACCGCCTTATTAGTACTGGAGGATCAGGAGGATCCGTCCTCAGCTCGGCTATCTGGGCTGGCTATGCTGATGGGTGCTCTGTGACCTCACACTGTGCACCGCGATACACAGCCGACAGCAGGATGAAGAGGATAGCAATGGTGAGGAGCGGTGGCGTCCAGGAGCAGGAGAGGTAAGTGAGTTTATTTTATTTTATTTGCACTGGGGGCTGATGGTTGACATATAGGGGTTGATATATGGGGCTGATGGCTGACATATAGGTGCTGATGGCTGACATATAGGGGCTGCTGGCTGACATATAGGGACTGATATATGGTGCTAATGGCTAAATATATGGGGCTGGCTGACATATAGGGGCTAATGTCTGACATATGGGGGCTGCTGGCTGACATATGGGGGCTGATAGATGGCTGACATATGGGGGCTGATAGATGGCTGAAGGTTGGGGTGTTGATTTGAGGCATTGTGGATCTGATCTGAGGTCTGATTGACATTGGATCTGATCTGAGGTCTGTGACATTGGTGGTCTGATCTGAGGTCTGATTGACATTGGGGGTCTGATTGGGGCTGTAAGCTGAGGTCTGATTGCTGGTAATGGAAAAATTGTTCTCCTCTAAAATCTAGGTGAGTCTTATGGACCGGTGCATCTTATAGGGCGAAAAATATAGTCATATTTTGTATTGTTGCATCCGTAGCAACCTGCTCTATAAAAATACCACATGATCTAACCTGTCAGATGAACACTGTAATTAACAAAAAATTAAAACGATGCCAAAACAGCTATTTTTTGTTACCTTTCCTCAATTTTTTTTTAATATAGCGCAACCAAAAAGCATATTTACCCTAAAATAGTACCAATAAAATTGCCACCTTATCCCGTAGTTTCCAAAATGGGGTCACTTTTTTGAAGTTTCTACTTTAGGGGTGTATCAGGGGGGCGTCAAATGTGACATGACAACTTAAAATGATCCCAGTGAAATCTGCCCTCCAAAAACCTTATGGAGCTCCTTTCCTTCTGCACCCTGCCGCGTGCCCGTACAGAAGTTTATGACCACAAATGGGGTGTTTCTGTAAACTACAGAATCAGGGCAATAAATATTGAGCTTTATTTGGCTATTAACCCTTGCTTTCTTAGCGGAAAAAAATTGATTAAAGTGGTAAATTTGCCAAAAAAGTGAATTTCTGAAATTTTATCTCCATTTTCCATTAATTCTTGTGGAACACCTAAAAGGGTTAACAAAGTTTGTAAAATCAGTTTTGAATACCTTGAGGGGTTTGGTTTCTAAAATGGGATCTTTTTGGGTGGTTTCTATTATATAAGCCTCACAAAGTGACTTCAGACCTGAACTGGTCCTTAAAAAGTGGGTTTTTGAAATTTTCTTTTAGAATATTGCCTTCTAACGTCCCCAAAAATTTGGCCTTCACAAAATGATCCAAACATGAAGTAGACATATGGGGAATGTAAATTAATAACTATTTTTGGAGGTATTACTATCTGTTATAAAAGTAGATAAATTTAAATTTTGACATTTTTGGGTAAATTTGGTATTTTTTTTATAAATATAAATGACATTTTTTGACTAAATTTTACCACTGTCATGAAATGCAATATGTGACGAGAAAACAATCTCAGAATGGCTGGATAAGTAAAAGTGTTTTAAAGTTATTACCACAAAAATTGACATGTCAGATGGCCTTGGCAGAATGGTGAAAAATTGCCCGGTCCTTAAGGGGTGAATTTGCATTTGTTATGAGTTGTTTGTCTAAATTCTGAACATTGTGTGATTACAGGTGTTCCCATTCCCTCTGTCTGCCGCAGGTCTTCAACAGAGGATCTGGAGGTTGTGGTGGTCTCTGCAGAGGAGGCGGAGGAGGGAGAGCAGGCTGGACCCTCCCAGCCTGCGGAGGCGCCACCCCCACCTGATGTGGGCGAAATGGTGGAGTCCGAAGAGGCTGGTCCCTTGCAGCAGCCACATTTCCCCCCCACCACCACCCCAGCTCCTGATGAGGAAGGAGAGGAGGAGAAGGAGGATGTCAACAGCCCCCTATAGGAGGATAAATATGTGCAAACAGCAATATAATTCTCTATCCATAACATGTACAGAAAAAAAGGGCCAAAAATACTCCACACAATGCACTAATTGCCCAGTACTCATTAAATAAAAAAATAAAATAATACAGCTGCAGCAGGAGGACAAAAAAGCAATGCTGGAGATCAAGGAGCAGCCAAAGAAGATATGGGAGCAGCAGCGACATCTGGATAGGAAGGTGCAGCAGTTGGGGGAGCTGCACCGTAATGGGATCCAGGAGTTACTTGACCTCCAAAAACAATTCAAACAGTTGCCTTAGAGGCATATTTGTTCTTTAAAATTGTAAATAAATATTTTTTACGTTCTAACGTGCGCTTTAATGTTTTGATATTGTTATGTTTTTGATAAATTTTAACCTATAAGGTTGCAGTAAGGCCCCTTTAGTCCTGGGGCAAACTCATCAGGTTCAGGATAGACAGCAGCAGCAGGTAAAGGTAACAGTGATCACGTGGATAGCCTCCGATCATATGACCTGGATCACGTGGGACAAGGAGAAAGGTCCTTGAGACATACTCAGCGTCTGACCGAAGCATCCAAGCCAACTAAAATCGGACGGCGCTTATCCTGGAGGGGTAAAGTACTTTTGGTTCAAGTATCAATTACTTATATCGATGCTCATGCCACCCATCAGCTGCTATATTGTCCTATAACATACAGGAAGTAGGCTACACCTTCGCCATATAGGTGGACATCTTATACAGAGATCTCTGCTCCACCTGATACCTTGATTGTCGGAAGGTCTTGTAGCTCACACCATTACTGACTCAAACAGACCCACAATCTGAACCAGAGCCTTGTGCTCCAACATTTTAGGCTACTACTGCATGACCTCAAACATTTGGAGCATCCAGTGACTTCTACATCATTTTTATATTTTTATCTATCATTGTTCGTTTTTTATCGTTCATTTTTTTATTTATTTACATTTTTTATGGCGCCATATGTGTGATGCAATGTTTTATTTACAATTATTATATGTAAATAAAAATTATTATATGCCCCCTATCATTTTTACATATCTGCTCAATATATACATAAAGGTCGCAATCCCACTTCAATGGATCTATGCCCAACGATCACCACAGGCCCAATCCGGTCCATCATGCTGTGATGGACCGGAGTGGGGATGTGGTGATCGTTGGGCATGGATCCATTGAAGTGGGATTGCGACCTTTATGTATTTATTTGTCATGATTTATACTGTACTGCAGATGTGCCAATATCATAACAATGGATGATGTTAGTGGCCCTTAATAGGAGCAGAACCCTCAATGATTTGGTGATGGAGCTAGTTGAGGGACCAAACGGTATGTGCGCCTGATACTGAGGTGTTGTGCGCCCATGCAGATATGGTCCAATAGGGGAGAGGTTTGATGTCCTTGACAGGGTCCCTTGTCCCTCCTGCTCCTTTGTACACTATAGTGCTACAAGGGTTTCAGTGACATGTACCTTCACTAAGATGGCGTTGTGTGTAATAGTGCGCATACGAGCATGCGTCGGTCTGTGGTCAGTTGGATACCACTACCAATATGGCTATTGTTGACTCATAGCTCGAATGCGTAGGCTCAGGGAGGAGCCAGCAAGATCACTTCCTGCTTACATTCTTGCGATGTTTGACGCAGGCATAGTACTTATTACAACATGCCGATATTTCGACGATATGAATACATGAGGTCGCCTCCACACCTGAATGGTATATGTACTGTCATCACTCCACTCCCACACTCCGCTGTGTCACACCATGATCTCGAACTGTATCACCTGTTATTAATTGAATACTTAGCATGATGCACATTAATTAAACATCATGATGCACTATATTTTTAATATTGATATGGTTTTATGTACCAATTTACCTATATGATGGAATTATGTGATCACTACTGGATTTTATGTTTTCAATCATGTTTTTTTAATGTGATTTGATTATATTACTTGTTATCATTACCACTTATGCACTTGTGATATCTTTTGATTGGTTAGTCTATATATACACTCACCTAAGGAATTATTAGGAACACCATACTAATACGGTGCTGGACCCCCTTTTGCCTTCGGAACTGCCTTAATTCTACGTGGCATTGATTCAACAAGGTGCTGATGGCATTCTTTAGAAATGTTGGTCCATATTGATAGGATAGCATCTTGCAGTTGATGGAGATTTGAGGGATGCACATCCAGGGCACGAAGCTCCTGTTCCACCACATCCCAAAGATGCTGTATTGGGTTGAGATCTGGTGACTGTGGGGGCCATTTTAGTACAGTGAACTCATTGTCATGTTCAAGAAACCAATTTGAAATGATTTGAGCTTTGTGACATGGTGCATTATCTTGCTGGAAGTAGCCATCAGAGGATGGGTACATGGTGGTCATGAAGGGATGGACATGGTCAGAAACAATGCTCAGGTAGCCTGTGGCATTTAAACAATGGCCAATTGGCACTAAGGGGCCTAAAGTGTGCCCAGAAAACATCCCCCACACCATTACACCACCACCACCAGCCTGCACAGTGGTAACTTCGGACTCTACCATTTGAATGTCTCAACAGAAATCGAGACTCATCAGACCAGGCAACATTTTTCCAGTCTTCAACAGTCCAATTTTGGTGAGCTTGTGCAAATTGTAGCCTCTTTTTCCTATTTGTAGTGGAGATGAGTGGTACCCGGTGGGGTCTTCTGCTGTTGTAGCCCACCTTTCTTTCCCATTCTGACATTCAGTTTCAGGAGATTGTCTTGACCAGGACCACAACCCTACATGCATTGAAGCAACTGCCATGTGATTGGTTGACTAGATAATCGCATTAATGAGAAATAGAACAGGTGTTCCTAATAATTCTTTAGCTCAGTGTAATATATATATATATATATATATATATATTACTAGATACATGTGTTATTTGCTTGAGGATGAGCCGAAACGTCGCTGCTGCTATTTTGTGCCACATGGGTGAATACATTTTTCTACTTTTTTAGAGCTTTGGAGTGCTGTCCATTTTTCCAGTTATGCCACAGATGTGCATAAATTCACCCAAAAGCGACGTTTCAATCCACACAATGGTGGGACCTTTCTCAAGCAGTGAAAAAAGTAAATGGTGTCAAGTACAAATGCAAACTCAAGGGATTATTTAATGAAAACTATTAATATTTAATTACAATTAATGTGTTTGATTAGTATTGTGTCTAAAAATAAAAATACTTACTATAAAAAAATGACATAATATGCAAGTATTCATACTGTGAAGAGATTAATAACTTCAATTAAACTATGTGAATTCATATTATCTGCTTAACTCTTTAAGGTCACTGAGATTTTCCATTTTTGCGTTTTAGTTTTTCACTCCCCGCCTTCCCATAGTCCTAACTGTTTTTTCATTTACATAGCCTTATGAGGGCTTTTTTTTTGTGGGACAAGTTGTACTTTCTAATGGCACCATTTACAGTTGCCTACCATGTTGTAGGAAGTGGATTTTTTTTTTCTAAATGGGGTAGAATTGCGAAAAAAGGCAATTCTGATAAAGATTTCTATTTTATTTTTTTACACTGTACATTATGCGGTAAAATTGACCTGTTATTTTCATTCTCCAGGTCAGTACAGTTACAATGATACCACACTTGTACCATTTTTCTTGCATTTTAATAATGATTTTTTTTTTAAACCTTTGAGAAAAAACAATGTTTATAACAATATTCTGACCCCTATAACTTTTTTGTAGTTATGTGTACGGGGCTGTGTGAGGGCTATTTTTTTGCTGGACAATCTGTTCTTTTCAGTACCAATCTGAAGTGTGTGCGACTTTTTGATCACTTTTTATAAAAAAACTGTTGGGCAGTTGAAGTGATAAAAAATGGCAAATTGACCGTTTTTATTTTTTTCCCGTTACGCCATTTGACGCATGCATTAATATTGTTATATTTTAATTGTATCTGCATTTTCGCACGCGGCGATGCCCATGATGTATATTTTTTTTATTAAGTATTTTTATTTTAAAGGGGACCTTTCATTGGTTTGTAGTAAGTGAGATAAATATCTGTACCTGCAGGAGTGATGCTGCCAATTGCCTAGTTTTTTAAAATAGCGTTCCTGCGCCCCGTTATGGCCCACCACAAATTTCACGCTCAATATGCAAATACTGAGCATCAGAAGAATGAGGAGGTAAAAAATTCCCTGGTTCTGACTCTCTGCGATGGGACAGCGCTACAGCATAGGGAGAAGAAGACGCCGACAGAGAGAGACTGTCTCCTCCCCGATGCTCCGATGCTCAGTATTAGCATACTGAGTGCAAAATTTGCAGGGGGCCATAACGGGGCGCAGGAGCGCTATTTTAAAAAAACAGGCAGGGTGGCACCACAGCGGAGGGTATTACACTTACTACAAACCAATGAAAGGTCCTCTTTAAGGAAAGGGGGTGATTTGAACTTTTTTAGATTTGTAAAAACTTTTTTTTAACTTTTTTCTTTCTTTTTTAAGTCACCTTGGGTGCCAATAACTGGCAATCATTAGATTGCCCATTGTCTTCATTGATGGCTATATAGCTGTCATTGAAGACTTCATTTGCACTATATCAATAGAATGCTGCCACCTAGTGGCCTGTATTGGTATAGATCAAATAGGCTCTGAAGACTGCTTGAGGCTTCAGCCTATTGGTACAGTGTAACAGGTTGCCTGATCTCAGCCGGGGAAAGCTGTTACCAGAGCGTAAGTGTGCGACTTCTGCTTCCGGATTGCGCAGGTGCAGTGGCATCTGAAAGGGAAAATGTACACATACAGATGCCGCGGGTCTCTGCTATTAAAATTAGCAGAAACCCAGCAGCTATGGCATGTTTGGGAATCAGACCTCTGCCGTACATGTACGACAGTGGTCCTTAAGGGGTTAATTCATCAAAGTTACATATTAAGAAAATATGTCCAAAACCAATTGTGTCATTAAAATATCAGGTGTACCGTTTAAAAACTTAATGGAGGGGGCCAAGTACTAACCAGTATGGATCCGATATAGCGCCCCATTTGGTTAACTGTACATGTCTGCGCATTGCTTCCGCATTACTTAAAGAAACATGTGATGCAATCATGTGATCGCATTGAAGGAGGAATACACACAGGCCGCAAGTGTCCATAGACAGGGCATTCACATGATAACAGATCACGTGTTTGCACCAGAAATTGAATGCAAGCTGAGCCACAAACGCATCCTGTCTATGTGGTCACATAATAGCAACCATGGAAATGAGTAGAATAACTCCCAAAATGGTGACATGGCTTCAAGAATATTATATATACCACAGCTTATATTGCAAAGTGAAAAGCTGTGATTAAATAAAAATCGCATGTGCAAATTATCATTACATAGTTGTCAAGAAGTAACATAAAATAGAAATGTGCTATAGTCAGGTGGACTACTAGGCCCCAATCCCCCACAAGAGACATTGGTCTGGTGGACAGAGGCCTGGAGGCACAAGAAAAACAATGGTGTGCTTGGTTTTAAAGTAAATTTATTCTTTCATGAGTTATTTACAATGTTTCTGACCACTTATAAAATGTGTTCAATGTGCTGCCCATTGTGTTGGATTGTCAATGCAACCCTCTTCTCCCACTCTTCACACACTGATAGCAACACCGCAGGAGAAATGCTAGCACAGGCTTCCAGTATTCGTAGTTTCAGGTGCTGCACATCTCGTATCTTCACAGCATAGACAATTGCCTTCAGATGACCCCAAAGATAAAAGTCTAAGGGGGTCAGATCGGGAGACCTTGGGGGCCATGCAACTGGCCCACAATGACCAATCCACTTTCCAGGAAACTGTTCATCTAGGAATGCTCGGACCTGACACCCATAATGTGGTGGTGCACCATCTTGCTGGAAAAACTCAGGGAACGTGCCAGCTTCAGTGCATAAAGAGGGAAACACATCATCAGTGTGTGAAGAGTGGGAGAAGAGGGTTGCATTGACAATCCAACACAATGGGCAGCACATTGAACACATTTTATAAGTGGTCAGAAACTTGTAAATAACTCATGAAAGAATAAAGTTACGTTAAAACCAAGCACACCATTGTTTTTCTTGTGAAATTCCCAATAAGTTTTATGTGTCACATGACCCTCTTCCTATTGAAAAAACAAAAGTTGTATTCAAAATGGCCGACTCCAAAATGGCCACCATGGTCACCACCCATCTTGAAAAGTTTCCCCCTCACATATACTAATGTGCCACAAACAGGAAGTAAATATCACCAACCATTCCCATTTTATTAAGGTGTATCCATATAAATAGCCCACCTTGTATATATATGTGGCAATAACGCTCCATTCCCAAAACCGGATTACCACACAGATGAGTATAACTCCAGTCACACCCAACCATGTAGAGAGGACAACATGGAAGTCAGGCATGCTGTTCAGGACGACAGACAACACCATGTTCAAACCTAAATCCTGAATAAAACAAATAAAATAATGATATAATAAAATGTAATTAGGTTCCTCAATCAGTCCTGTACAATGTTAATTGCACAAGACCTTTTATTCCTCCTCGTCCTGGGCCTGGTCTTGGTGGAGTCATGTTGCCTCTTCTTGCTCCACCAAGGCACTCTCCCCAGCATCGAGCAGGCGTTCTAGTGTCCTGTCCAGCAGGAACACTATGGGGAGCATGTCATTGAGGCCGACTTGCTCCCCACTGACCATCTTGGTTGCCTGCTCGAATGGGGCCAACACGTTGCAGACCTGGTACATCTGCCCCCACTCCGCATTGGTGGTGTAGGGGAGTGGGTGTGATGGCCCAGAAGTGCATTGGTCTAGCAGTTACTCTTTCACCACCCGTCTCTGCTTCCATAACCTCTCCAGCATGCCAGGCTGTTGTCCTGCTGGCGGTTGGGGAGCATCGGAAGTGGCTGGCAATCCTCCGTACCCTTTGCACAATGTTGCTCAACCTTGGGTATGTGCGTAGGAACTTCTGTACCACAAGGTTGAGGACATGTGCCATGCAGGGCACGTGTGTTAGACTTCCAGCATGGAGGGCGGCAAGGAGGTTGCTGCCGTTGTCACAGACCACCATACCTGCCTGGAGCCTTCAGGGTGTCAGCCACTTGCGGACCTGAGCCTGGAGGGCGGCCAGAACAGGCTCCGTTCCCCTAAGCTCACAAGCTGGACCACGGCCTGGCAGCGGACGTGCCCCACACTTGTGTAGCTACGGGGACGCAGCAGTGGTGGAGACAGTGGCTTCAGGGAGAGCATCAGTTCTCCCCTGGACACTCCGGCGGCACCACAAACTGAGATGCCACCACATCTGATAATCCCTCCCCGGCACATCGGAGGGTCACCCAATGGGCTGTGAAGCTTATGTATCATCCCTGCCCATGTCTGCTGGTCCAGGCATCGATTGTCAGATGCACCCTGTCGCTGACAGCATGATCCAGCAACAGGGATACATTCTGCACAATGTGCTGGTGTAGGGCAGGGCGGCCGGTCCTGGCAAAGAAATGGCGGTTGGGGACATGCCATCTGGGTTGGACCTGCAATTTCAGTCCACAATATTGAAGGGCAGCAGATGTTGGGCGATAACCCTTGCCAGGCGCCCATTAAACGCACCTGTCGGTCCCCGGGTGCATAGGCTGTGGTGCATTCAAATGCCTCGGCGACTGACGGCCACAGTGCAGGCAACAGAAGAGGGTGAAGAGGAGGCAGACATCTGGCTGCCGGTACCAGTACCTCTAAGAGAAGGAGTGGGGGAGTGGGAATGCATTGTTGAAAGGGGGTGGGGTGGGGTGGCTGCAGGACAGTGGCAGGAGCTGCTGTCCAATGCGCACTGCTGCTGGCACTGCTGTGACCACCCTGCATCTGGTCCCACTCCCGCAAATGGTTGACTCTCAGGTGCTGGGTAAGGGCAGTGGTACCCAGCCGAGCAAAAGTCCTACCTCTCCTCACCCTGGCATGGCACAGCTGACATATGGCAATTGTCTGATCGCCTTCTGCCAGGGTGAAGTAAACTCAAACAGGTGACTTACGCACAGACCTTCTGTCCGATGGGGTGGTGCTGGCTTGCGCCTGTTCGGGCTCGGTGCGCACAGGTGGAGGCGACACAGTGGTGGACTGAGGGTAACAGAAGACGTGGAGCCCCTGACTTGGCTCAGCTGTCCCCCGGCTGATGCCTGGGTCTGACTAGGTGCGGGGGTTCTGTGGCTGAAACCACCCGCACCAGTTGAAAGGGATGTCACTGGGGTACTGACAGGCGGTTCCTCCTCCATCCCTTCCAAAAGGTCCTGCGCATCCGGACCAAGCTGCAGCTCACTCTCCTGCATTACCTCCCCCAAGATGTTCCTCTCGCTGTCGAACAGCATCAGGGATGAGTCTTTGGGGCTGGTGGCTAGTCCTGCAGGAGGCAGAGAGCTGCAGCTGCTTAGAGCCGGGGCAGAGGACTCCGTGCCACTGGTTTGTGTCACAAATGACACAACTACCTCGGCGTCCTAAGATAAAATGGGGCAGCTGCCACGCCCAAAAAACTCTCTGATGAGGCCGATGCCCCTGCCAGCTGCGCCAGCTCCTACGTGGGTGGAGGAGTGGCCCAATGCTGGCAACGGTCCAAGAATTGCAAAGGGTGGTCCCTTGGGCGTAGTGTAGGACACCCCCCAAAAAACTACTCGTTAATTGACAAAAATGGAAAAGAAAGGGGTAGTGACGTGTTAAAACCTAACTTTTATTAGGATAATTATAAATTCCCAACTGGGAAGAGAACCCCTACCTGACAAACAAAACACGACATAAAACTACAGGGGACCTGGGGTAACAGGTCACCTGGTGGTCAAATGAACGTACACGTCCCCAGATGGAACCGGAGGCGGACTATATGACCAGTAGACATAAACGAATAATGAAGACCGTGGCGTGTGCCGTGGTCTATAACGTGCCAATGAGGCAAAGTAAGGGTAGGTCTTACCGGTGGTGGGCAAGAGGACCGGCCAGTCCAATGTCCTGGAGGAGGTGTTCTCGCATGTGGCTACGTCCTCCAGTTAGCGGTCACTTTGTGCGAGAGGGCCACAGGGAAGAAACTGTCCCTGGTGAAGCCTTACTTGGCCTATTCAGCCCTCAGGTGCCTGCTAACACGGGGTCCGATCCCCGCAAGGGGTGGCCCCGTCCGGAACCTGACCCTGAAAACAATGACCCTATATGTCCCTGTGAGGACAGGGAAAGAGCCCTGTGGCACTATTTTGGCCTGGGTAGCCCAATGATGTGGGGGTATACACTAGTATGGAGAGATACTCTATGTCCCTACGCGTTTCGTTAAAGAGTGTAACATACTTTATATATCCTGCAGTAAAGGAACTATAGGTGACTACCTATGACAGACCCCTTAACTCGTCAGGGGACAGGGGTAAAGGGTGGAGTATGGACCCCCACTCACAGCCTATCTGTGTGGTTAAATCAGATATGGGGGGGGGGGGAGTCCTAAGATGGTGCAGACTTAACAGAACTTAATGGTCCATGGTGACCCAGATTCCTACAAGGTAAAAGACATGAATAGTGGAACAGTCAGTCTGGGGGGCGCACGCTAACTTGATACATTGGCATGTTATATAAAATTACTCACTGTTTTGCATGGGGGTCGTATGGCTTTCCCTCATGGGGTGCGGCACAGTAGATGCGCGTGCCGACCATGCACTGTGTGATTTAAATGAAGGGTGAGGGGAGGCTTGGCGCATGCGCGGTGGGCGCGGTCACCGCTCACGTGCTTAGGTAAATGTCACGTGACGCGGCCGGTCGCGTCCTTACTCGCGCATGCGCAATTGCCAGAATGGGCAGCAGCGTCGCAGCGCAGGCTCACCACATCACGACACACCATACCCGTCATATGATGGGGGTGTGATCGTGGCGGATCGCCGCGGCAGCGGTCCAGCAGCAGGCGTGGGAGAAGCCGCTATATGTGATAGTCCGGCTTCTACGACAACACACCTACCGGTGCTGGAGGGGACAGAAACCATCCCCTCCAGCACGGGACCTGAGCGGGGACTTATTTGGCAGTCCGGTCACGGGTAGAAATAGAAAATATAAACTTATATTAAGCTCTACACGCAGACCGCTAATCACTGTGGTAAGGGAAAAGCGGCAGATGGCCGCTGTAGGTTAAAAGTTAAGCAAATAAATCAAACGGGGGATATTACATTAGTGTGTCATCCTCTTAAAAGTATAGTGATGGCCACAAGAGGCCCCTGGCTAGAGCTGATGACCAGCGAAGAGGAGGAAGCATCTAACCATATATGTAGAATATAGTGTTGAGCGCGAATATTCGAATTGCGAATTTTTTTCTCGAATATCGCAATTTCGAGATTTCGCGAATATTTAGAATATCGTTCTATATATTCGCGAATTCGAATATTCTTTTTTTTTTTTTTATTATTATATTTTTTTCTTTCCCACTTCTCTAAAGTTGTTCTTACCTGTCCTTTGGATTCCTGGCTTCCTGGCTGCTCCAGTCAGTGGCGTTTTCAACTTACTGCTATATTCCATATTAGCTAAATTACAATCTAATCTATATGTGTATTTTACGAAATTTCGCAAATTGCGATGCGAGTAATATAACACGAAATAATCGCATGAAGATTTCAATTTAGCACTGCTATATTCCATATTCTAGCCTAATATGGAATATAGCTGTGCTAAGTTAGCACTGCTATATTCCATACTAGGCTAGAATATGGAATATAGCAGTGCTAAGTTGAAATCTTCATGCGATTATTTCGTGTTATATTACTCGCATCGCAATTTCGACTTTTGCAAATGTTCTTAATATTGCTCTAACTTCGTCTTTTAGAATATTACGAATATTCTAAAAGACGAAGTTAGAGCAATATTACGAAATTTCGTAAAATACACATAGATTGTATTTAAGCTAATATACTGCTATAGTAATATTTTTTAATAGTGTACATATTTTACTAAACTTAAGTTCAGAAGAGGCAAAAAAAAATTAGAGGCAAAAAAAGGGATTATAGCACTATATTAGCTAAATTACAATCTATATGTGTATTTTACGAAATTTCGTAATATTGCTCTAACTTCGTCTTTTAGAATATTCGTAATATTCTAAGAGACGAAGTTAGAGCAAATCACGAAATTTCGTAAAATACACATATTAGCCTAGCCATAGTCAATTAGCATAGGAACGTTGCCTTATACTATCAAGATAAATAATCGCAATACGCGGAAAAAAATATTCGTATATTATTCGCGATAATTGGAATAATTACGAATATTCGATTTCGACGAATATAACACGAATATTCATTCGAATATTCGCGAAATATCGCGAAATCGAATATGGCACCTCCCGCTCATCACTAGTAGAATATAGGGAAAGGAGTAAAGACAATTTTTGAAAAGGTAGACATAATAGAGATCGTAAGGAGTGACCTCGGTTATATGTAGTCACAGTCAGGGAAATGAGATAAGATCAATTTGCATGATCCTAGTGGATGGTAACTACTCTTAGTAAGGGCATGTGCTGGTGATGTGTAACCTGTACAGGGGTCACAGGAAACAGCCAAATTGTAATTGATCGTTCAATCCGGGGGGTTGGGTGGTTTTTAGTGTAAAGATCCACCAGCATTCTCTCTGGAGGATCTTTTTGTCCCAGTCTCCCCCTCGTGGTGGCTTCCTGATATTCTCTAGGCCTATAAATGTTACGACAGACGTCCGTCCACCGTGAGCAGAGTGGACATGTCTTGCCACTGGGGTATCCCTGTTGTTGCGGATATCACCCATGTGTTCGCCTATGCGTACCCGTAGTTCCCTACGGGTCTTACCCACATATCTCATACCGCACACACAGGTTAAGAGGTAAATAACCCCTGTGGTGCGACAATTGATAAAATCGCGTATATGATGGGTAAAGCCCGTGGGGTCGGTTGTTAGGGACTTACACTGTGTGATGAATTTACAGAAAGAACAGCGACCGCACTTAAAACATCCACTGACTGATCTATGTAGCCACGTGCTTTTCTTGGGGGAATTATAGTGGCTGTGGACGAATCGGTCTCGTAAGTTGGTCCCTCTCCTAAAGGTCACTGATGGGTGGAAGCTCACCACATCAGGAGCGTACCCCAGTTCCGTCCGAGGATTTCTTTGATTTTTGCGGCAGCTGAATCGAATGTGCCTATGACCCTTAATATGTTTGGTCGCTCAGCTTTCTGGTCCACGGTCGGATGTAACAGTCTGGTGCGTGTTGTCTGTCGTGCCCGCTGGTAGGCCTGTCTGAGGGTGTTATCTGGGTATCCCCGTGCTAAAAAGCGTTCTCTCAGTTCCCTCGCCTGGCATGTGAATTCCTGCTGATGAGAACAGTTGCGTCTGAGCCGTAAGTATTGGCCCACAGGAATCCCCCGCTTCAATGGGACAGGATGGCAGCTGTCCCAGCGAAGCAGGGAATTAGTGGAACTCTCTTTTCGGTATATGGTGGTCTGCAGGCCCCCTTTAATATCTCTGGATATGCATAAGTCCAGAAAAGGGAGATTATTGCTCCACAGGATAAAAATATCATCTATGTAGCGGGCCCAGAGGATGATGTACTCCGTGTACCACCCAGTCACATCACCAAAGACAGTAGTCTCTTCCCACCAGCCCAGGAGTAAGTTGGCATACGAT
Source organism: Bufo gargarizans (assembly GCF_014858855.1). Taxonomy (NCBI): domain Eukaryota; kingdom Metazoa; phylum Chordata; class Amphibia; order Anura; family Bufonidae; genus Bufo; species Bufo gargarizans. Next base: position 361,988,364 of record NC_058080.1, on the reverse strand, counting down.
GGCGCGCAGGATCTGCCCATCGCAATACCCCTGAGCTGGTGGTAGATGCGTCTGTCGAAAAGGAAACAGTTGCTTGTAAGCACAAAGCTCAGGAACCGACTCCCCTACGGCGACCACGGCTGCCGGCACACCCACGTCCACTCATGATCGATTTGGCACACAATGTTTTTATACAACTAAAAAATATAGAAAGAAAATGAAGAGGGAATTTGGGCTAACTTTATTGGGTTTGGGAAAATGGGGCAAAAATGTAATAAAATAGACACAAAACCCTAAGACAGTGACACTAAAACACCAAGGAAAATACTTTTTTAAAAAGTTTTTTCGTTTTTTTTAACAGACGAACGACGATGACAATAATCCCTTCCTAGCACACGAAACCCTAAGGCCTCTTTCACACGGACGAGAATTCCGCGCAGGTGCAATACGTGAGGTGAATGGGGCTGTGCATATATCCCCCATAGAAATGAATGGGGCTACGTGAAAATCGCAAGCATCCGCAAGCAAGATTTTCACGCAGGGTTGCTAGGAGATGATACGGTTGAGCAACCCCAGACCCCATTAAAGTCTACTCACTGCATTATTTTCCCTTATAACATTGTAATAAGGGAAAATAATAGCCTTCTTAATACAGAATGCTTAGTAAAATGTGCCTTGAGGGGTAAAAAATAAATTATTAACTCACCTTATCCACTTGATCGCGCAGCTGGCATCGTCTTCTTTCTTCTTCATTCAGGACCTGCTAAAAGACCTTTGATGACATAATCATCACGTGGTGAGTGCGGTGACGTCAGCGCAGGTCCTTCTGAATGAAGATAGAAGAAGATCCTTCTATCTTCATTCAGCAAGACAAGCGCTGACGTCCTTTTGCAGGTCCTGAAAGAAGAAGAAAGAAGACGATGCCAGCTGCGCAATAAAGGGGATGAGGCGAGTTATGTTTTTATTATTTTTTAACCCTCAATTGACCTTATACTTAGCATTCTGTATTAAAGAATGCTATTATTTTCCATTATAACCATTGTAAGGGATCGCCTTCGGGGGTCATTCTCACAATGATCTTCATCGACCACAGGGTTAGGGGCCAAACATTGTTTTTATTTGGCACCTCAGCAAAACCAAAACAAACAATATAAATAAAACACCTGCCCGGCTGGGCTCCCTACCTCACTGAAAGCCCTGTTCACACACGGGAAGAACATGAGGCTTTTCCCAGCCTAACAATCCAGCACTTCCAGGCTGTAACAAAGTCCAGTACCTTTTGGGGTATTGTGGCCCAGAAGTCCTCCTGACTCTGGCCTAGCGACCGTCGATTCCAAGATCCCAAAGATCAGGCTAACACCTAGCCCCATGGCCCTCAGCCAGCTCGGCTGAGCCCACCTGTACAGAGCCTTCCCAGGCCTCTGCTGCACACAGACTCTTCCTCCTCCTAACAGTCTGGACTGGGCTCTTATCCCATACTAATTGTTCCATCTGGTGCAGCCTCTGACCTGCTGATTGACAGCGAAGAAATGGAAACTCCTGCCATATCTCTCCCCTAGCAGCCGTGAGGCCTGCCACTGCATCACACCATGTTATAATAGAAAATAAAATCTGCAGTGAAGAATTTGGGGTTCGGGTCTGCTTATCACATTCAGTTTTTTCTCAATCGCGTGCAAAAGCGTTTTAATGCATTTTGCACGAGCGTGAGAAAAATCGTGCATGTTTGGTACCCAAACATCGATGTTCTGGATCGATGTTCTGTAGATTTTATTATTTTCCCTTATAACATGGTTATAAGGGAAAATAATAGCATTCTTAATACAGAATGCTTACTAAAATGTGGCTTTAGGGGTTAAAAATAATAAACAAATTTAACTCTTCTCCTCTTCTTCCTACTTTCTTCAGGACCTGGCTAAAGGACCTTTGATGACGTCACTACGCTCATCACATGGTCCATCACATGGTCCATCAACATGTTAATGGACCATGTGATGGACCGTGTGATGAGCGCAGTAACGTCACCACAGGTCCCTTTCATCAAAAAAGAAAGGAAACATGCCAGGCTGAGAGTTCAAGTGGATTAAGGTGAGTTTATTAATTGTTTTTTTTATTTTTTAACCCCTCCATCACTATTTTACTAAGCATTCTGTATTAAGAATGCTATTATTTTCCCTTATAACCATGTTATAAGGGAAAATAATACAGATCGGGTCCCCATATCGATCGTCTCCTAGCAACCATGAGTGCAAATCGCACCGCATCCGCACTTGCTTGCGGATGCTTGCGATTTTCACGCAGCCCCATTCACTTCTATGGGGCCTGTGTTGCGTGAAAAACTCAGAATATAGAACATGCTGCGATTTTCATGCAACGCACAAGTGATGCGTGAAAATCACTGCTCATGTACACAACCCCATTGATGTGAATGGGTCCGGATTCAGTGCGGGTGCAATGCGCTAATCTCACGTATTGCAACCGCGCGGAATTCTCACCTGTGTGAAAGGGGCCTAAGACAATTACACTAAAACAGCAAGAAAAATACTTTTTATCAGCTATACTCACTAACTAACCTACACTGACTTTCTCCCCCTCACTAACTATCTGTATTATCTTTATTGTCTCTAACACCCTGCACTGGAACCTATCAGCTACACTATCACTAGTTAAGCTACACTGAGTATCTCCCCCTAACTAACTATCTGTATTATATATATAGGAGCTAACTAACTAACTGCATAGGCGTCTCTACAGGGGAGCAAGGGGGGAAATTCCCCCCCCCCCCAGGTTATTCCTTGTCACCCGCTGATTCCCCTTTAAAACGATGTCCGCCGCCGCTAGTACAGCCAGGGCCTTCTTTAACGTAGGGCAAATGGGGCAGCTGCTTCGGGCCCAGTTTCTCCTGGGGGACCCAAGGCAACTGCCTCTTGAGCCCCACTGGCCACTGGTGATGTGGGGGCAGCAGCAGGGCACAGGGAGATGAGCGCTTCCATTGTGGAAGCGCTCATCTCCATAGTCATCTGTATCTCCATCCTCAGGACAGCAATACAGATGGAAGTGCTGTGGAGGGGCAGGGGAGGGAGAGGCGTCTCCCTTCCCCGTTCCTCTGATGGGGGTACTTGTTACTGGCATATGATTGGGGGCATTTATTGGGACACTTGTTACTGGCACATGATTGGAGGGCATCTATGGGGGCACTTGTTATTGGCACATGATTGGGGGGCATCTATGGGGGCACTTGTTACTGGCACATGATTGGGGGAATCTATAGAGGCACTTGTTACTGGCACATTATTGGGGGGCATCTATGGGGGCACATCTCACTGCCACATTATTGGGGGGGCACTGTGGGGGTCTATGGGGAACATGATTACTAGTATGGGCACTATGTTAGGGGCACTGTATGAGCACTATGACTACCATGTGTGCTCTAGCAGAGAATTTTCCTATTGGTGGGACTTTTGGGAGCACTCTTACTGTGGTGGCACCTTGGCACAGTATCAGCTTACCACAATTATTTTTGGGGCACTATTTGCTGGGTGCAGTTATTTTAAGGCACTGTGTGCCAATAATTATTGAAGGGCACTATCTGCATGGTACTACTATTATCAGGGGGTTTCTCTGTTTCTGCAGTATAGTATTGGGGAGCACAGCAGCACAGTATTGGGGGTGGTAGGATGGGAGGGGTTAGTAGTACAGTACTATCTGCACATTGTAAAAAATAATAATAATATGCAAAATACTATATATTTGTGTCAGAAGTTGTGCTTTTTTAATTTTTAGAATAATGATACAGCCATTTTATTTGATACTTTTGTGCTGAATCTTTTTTTGTTCTCTATAGTAAGGGACACTATAGTCACCAGACCCACAACAGCTAAACGTAGTAGTTCTGGGTGTCTATAGGATGTCTCTGCAAGCTTTTTAATGTAAACACTGCCTTTTAAGAAAAAAGGCAGTATTTACATTACTGCCAAGGAACACCCCTAGTGGCCACTCATCATTATTAAAGTTTACTACTCTACGGGGTGTGTGCATTTTTTTCTTGTGTGGGTCTGCTGTGGTGGAGGGTGTGATTTCATGCTAGGGTGTGGGAAGGCGGGTTCCAGTGGGCCCAAGTAAATTCTGAGTACAGCGGTGATCTGTCAGCTTTGCCAAACTGAAAGTACTGCCCATGCTGCACACCCGCTTCACTATGGGCTCCTCGGCAGTCGGCAGCCAAGTGAATCTTTCCCCGCCCACCTCAGCTGCTATTGGCTGGGAAGGAGAGGGCAGCACTGCCATTGGTTGCCTGTGTATTTCAGACTAGCAGGGCCTGCAGAGGTAGAAAAGAATGCGGCTTGGGGATTTAACATCAGGAAATATCGTTGCTCACCCCTGGCTCTGCTACCACACCTAGTGGAAGAAGGCACGAGGACAGAGCACATCAGAACTGTAAGTACCTTTTCTATCTGCGATGGACCCCTGACCAACGCCCCCTTCGTTACATGCAACCCTGACTAGAGCCTGCTGCGTTACTAGCACCCCTGACCAGAGCACCCTGAGTTACACACACCCCTGACCGCCGCATTCTGCGTTACAAGCAGAAAAAGTAGTATTAGTTGTACACACCAACAATACCCACAGGTTATTTCACAAAAGGGTGAAGAGTTTGGAGAAGTCAGGAGAAGTGAACAATATAGGACAACATAGCTGATTTGAAAAAATGTTATGTGTCTTAAAGGGAAACTGTCAAAAATGTGGCCTGCTGGAGCCTAGAAAATTTTTATTTTAGGCCTTGGGAGTACAGGCCCCAAAAATTAGGCATTCACCTGCCAGAAAACATCAAGTGATTATGTGGCCGGAGGTATAGTAGACGGTCATTGGATATAAATTTTACTGCAGGCCAGTATAAATAGATGCCAAATACATATGTTTAAAAGAACTAAAAAATATAAAATTGGATAAAAAAACATGGCTAATGAAATTCCCCCTCTTGAAAAAAAAATAAAAAAAGATAATAGTTGAAATTCGATGACACGGGGTCGTCGTCAACAGCTGTTGAATTCCTCCAAGGTCCCAAACATTAGGCATTCACCGGACAGAAAAGAACAATTGATAATGTGGCTGGAGGTATATTAGGCAGTCACCGTATAACAATTTTACTGTTGGCCAGTTAGATTACAGGCCCCAAAAATTATGCATTCAACGTACATAAATGATCAAGTGATTATGTGGCCGGAGGTACAGTATATTAGACAGTCAATGGATATCAATTTTACTGCAGGCCAGTGGACTACAGGCCCCAAAAATTATTAATTCACCGTACAGAAAAGAACAATTGATAATGTAGCTGGAGATAAATTAGGCGGTCACCGTATAACAATTTTACTGTTTGACAGTTAGATTACAGGCCCCAAAAATTATGCATTCACCGTACATAAATGATCAAGTGATTATGTGGCTGGAGGTATATTAGATGGCCATTCAATATCAATTTTACTGCAGGCCAATGTAGTACAGGCCCCAAACATTAGGCATTCACCGGACAGAAAAGAACAAGTAATTTGGTGGCTGGAGGTATTTTAGATGGTCATTTGATATCAATTTTACTGCAGGCCCCCTCTTGAAAAAACCCCAAATGATAATAGTTGAAATTCTATAACACTTGGTCGCCACAGGTGTTGAATTCCTTCAAGGTCCCAAACATTAGGCATTCACTGGACAAAAAAGGCCTTTTATGCCGCTGTATTTACCTAAGACAGGGACCATTATTTGTTCTGGGTGGTGGCGGATATTTGTGGGCTGTGATGAGGAAATTCAATTAAACGTGGTCGTCACAGGTGTTGAATTCCTCCAAGATCCATGCCTCATTCAGTTTTAGAAATGTGAGGTAGTCCACACTGTCGTGAGCTAGACAACTGCGCTTATCGGTCACAATACCCCCTGCTGCCCTGAGCGTTCTTTTGGACAGTACACTCGAAGATGGGCAAGCCAAGAGTTCCATGGCAAATTCTGCCAACTCTGGCCACAGGTCAAGCCTGCACACCCAGTAGTCCAGGGGTTCCTTGCTTCTCAGAGCGTCCACATTGGCCGTTAACCCGATATAGTTGGACACCTGCCGGTCTAGGCGTTCCCTGATACTGGATCCGGAGGGCGGCTGTTGATGGGTTGGCTGCAATGATCTCATATCTGAAGTGACCAACACATCTTCAAACCGCCCTCTTCTTGCATGCGCTGTAGTATTGGTACTCACAACTGTTTCTCTGTGGGTGGAAATTCCTCTGCCAGCGCCCGCAACAGCAGAATGCAGCATCTCTTGCAGCAAGCCTGGAAATGCTGCATTCTGTCAGCCCTCTGTGATGCTGGTAACATGTCCACCATTTTGTGTTTGTACGTTGCCACCCAGTACTGGTCCTTTCCCTTTATGCTTTTTATACGGGGGACCAAATTCAAACACTAAAACACGAAGGCCCCCATTTGCACTAAATTGGAGGCGGAAGAACGGCCTGGCTCCTGCTCATCGCCCAGGAGAATGTCGTCCTTGGTCTCCTCCCCCCATCCACGGACAACACTAGGGATCCCAGAAAGGTTTAAAGCCTGCTTTTCTTGCTTCTCCTCCTCCCCCCAAGCACCATCCTCCTCTGACTCCTCTCTCAGATGGAGTAGCCCCCTCTGGGAATTAATTCAGCATTGCGACTTCCTCATCTTCCTGCTACTGCTCCTCGACGGCTTGATCAATGACACTACACAATGCACACTCCAGAAAGAAGGCGTAAGGTACGATGTCACTGATGGTGCCCTGGCTGCAACTGACCAGTTTAGTGATCTCATCAAATGGCAGCAGAAGTCTGCATGCGTTGTGCATGAGCAGCCACTGGCACGGTGGAAAAAAAACAAGTTCCCCAGAACCTGTCCTGCCACAGAGTTTTTACAGGTAGTCAATAACAGCATGTTTCTGCTGGAGAAGCCTATCAAGCATATGTAAGGTGGAGTTCCAGTGCGTCGGGCAGTCACAAATCAGACGTCTGACGTGCAAGTGTTGTCGACGCTGAACGTCAGCAAGGTAAGCAATGGCCGTGTAAGATCTTCTAAAATGGCCAGAGATTTTCTTGGCCTGCCGCAAGTCGTCCTGGATCCCGGGGTATTTGGCAACGAATCGCTGCACGACTCATTTCAGGACGTGTGCCATGCACAGCACGTGTGTTATTTTGCCCTGTTTCAGCACGCTCAGCAGATTGGCACCGTTGTTGCACACCACTTTACTAACTGTCAAATTGAGCGGGGTTAGCCGCTGATCGGCCTGTGACCGCAGAGCTGAAAGGAGTGCAGGAACGGTGTGGCTCTTGGCTTCCAGGCACAACAGCCGCAGCACAGCATGGCAACGTCTCACCTGGCATGTTGAATGGCTTTTGGGGAGCTGGGGGGGAGGGGGGGGTGTAGCGGAAGAGGCGGTAGCAGTGGAAAAGGAGTAGTCAGCCGAGGAGGAGACGGAGGATGGAGTAGGAGGAGAAGAAAAGAGGCAATTGTGGCGGTAACACCACAATTACATGCTTCACGACCGTCAGAAGGTTCACCCAGTGGGCAGTAAAAGTTATGTACCTTCCCTGCCTGTGTTTGCTAGACCACATGTCTGTGATCAGATGTATCTTGGCAATGACACTGTGTGCCAGAGATACATTCACTTGCTGCTGAACGTGGCCATATAGCTCTGGGATGCCTTTCTGGGAGAAATATTTCCTTCCAGGGACCACCCATTGCGGTGTGCCAATGGCCATCATTTTTCTAAAGGCCTCCGAGTCCACCAATTTATATGGCAGTAGTTGGGGGGCTAGCAGTTACGACAATCCAGCGGTTAGCCGTTGGGCAAGAGGATTATCCGGTGTTATAATTTTTTTCCGCTCAAACATTTGGGCCATGGAAGCCTGCCTTGTGCCAGATGAATGCGCTGACAGCACGGTGGAAGGTGGAGTGGAGGACAAATGAGAGGAGAGAGGAGAAGAAGAGGCAGGACGTGGAGCACCAGGAGTGTGGCTTTGTGGGTTCTGATGGCATTGCTCACACTGGGCTCGGTGATGGGAGGTCAAGTGCCTTCTTAAGGCGGTCGTCCCTAGGTGAGTGTTGGGCTTACCGCGACGTATGCGTTGACAGCACAGGATGCAGATGGCAACCCTATTAGCAGCAGCTGACAAGTAAAAAAAAGCCCACACTGTGGAGCCATGTGCCGGCATCCTGGGAGCGCAAGATGTGACCGTGCATGGTGGATGGCTCGCTCTAGATACAATTGCAGTCTGCTTTTTGCCTCCTGTGCACTGCGAGTTCTGCCTGCTTCTCCTCCTTCCTCTCCCTATCTACTTCGTCTCTCCCTTTGAACTCCCCTCCTCTTCCTCTCTTGTGGTCACCCACATGACGTCCATCGACACGCCATCATCGTCACCTTCACCACCACTGACATTAGAGATCTCGGAGTAGGCAGCAACAGCGGGGACAACCCTCCTTGGGCTCATCCAACTCTGGCGCATCCTTTGACGTAATCACACGCACCTTCTTCAACTTCCCAATTAAGGTCCGGTCTGGTGCACCTGCCCGACCCATACCTCCCCTGCGGAATGGCCGGCTTCTTCCTCTGCCTGTCATTTTCAAAATGACCCTGTGAGAAAGTCCCTATAGAAGAGCAGTATTTGTGGAGGCAGGTATATAGAACCTTTTAATGATTATTTGCTAGAAGCAGGTATATCAAACCCCTTAATCAGTTTTTCGGGGGGCAACTGGTATATCACACCATAGTAATATAGTCTATAAGGCCGAAAAATGACATTTGTTATCCTGCAAGTTGATCCAGAGGAAGGGGAAAAAAAACTGTGAGGTACAAGCCAATTTTCCCCACTTAAAGGGGTTGTCCGGGTTCAGAGCTGAATCCGGACATACCCTTATTTTCACCCCAGCAGCATCCCTGAGGCTAGCATAGGAGCATCTCATGCTCTGATGCGCTACCTTTCCCTGCGCTAGATTGTGCAGGGCACGGTCTCCTTTGTTTATCATAACACACTGCTGGGTGGAAACTTCTGCCCCGCAGTATGTTCGGTGACATCACCGACTCTGGGTCGGGTTTCCTGGCAGCCCCATGGAGAGCCCAGGTACGTCACCGGAACTCCTAAAAATGCCTTTGCCCTGCGCGATTTAGCACAGGGCAAAGGAGAGCATCGGAGCATGAACTGCTCCAATGCTCAAGTCAGGGGGGCTGCCTGGGTGAAAATGGAGGTATGTCAGGGTTCACCTCTGAACCCGGACAACTCCTTTAAGGGGGAAAAAATTCCTTCCCAACTCCAATCAGGCAATCAGAATAACTCCTTGGATTAACGACCCCTCTCTAGAAGCTATAGCCTGTAATATTATTAAACTCCAGAAATTCATCCAATCCCCTCTTGAATTCTTTTATTGTACTCACCATCACCACCTCCTCGGGCAGAGAGTTCCATAGTCTCACTGCTCTTACCGCAAAGAATTATTTTCTATGTTTGTGTACAAACCTTCTTTCCTCCAGACGCAGAGGGTTTCCCTTCGTCACAGTCACAGTCCTGGGGATAAATAGATGATGGGAGAGATCTCTGTGCTGTCCCCTGATATATTTATACATAGTAATTAGATCTCCCCTCAGTCGTCTTTTTTCTAAAGTGAATAACCCTAATGTTGATAATCTTTCAGGGTACTGTAGTTGCCCCATTCTAGTTATCACTTGAGTTGCCCTCCTCTGAACCCTCTCCAGCTCTGCTATGTCTGCCTTGTTCACAGGAGCCCAGAATTGTACACAGTACTCCATGTGTGGTCTGATTAGTGATTTGTAAAGTAGTAGGACTATGTTCTTATCACAGGCATCTATGCCCCTTTTGATGCAACCCATTATCTTATTGGCCTTGGCAGCAGCTGCCCGGCACTGGTTTTTACTGCTTAGTTTGCTGTTTATAAAAATTCCTAGGTCCTTTTCCAGTTGAAATTATTTGTTCCAATAGCGTTTGTCCCTCTGTATAGCTGCGCTATCTAAGCAAAACCGCACACAACTCCTGCAAATTACAAGTGCGCTATACGAAAAGTATATTCTAGGTATATCACACCACTGCCTCAATCAGTTTTTTGGGGGGGCAATTGGTATATCACACCCGTTGAAATGATTTGTTCCAATAGCGTTTGCCCCTCTTTATAGCTGCGGTATCTAAGCAGATCCGCACACAACTGCTGCACAATACAAATGCACTATATAGAAATGATATTATAGGTATATCACACCCCTGCCTCAATCAGTTCTTTTGGGGGGCAACTGGTATATCACACCAGTTGCAATTAGTTATTCCAATAGAGTCTTTCCCTCTGTATAGCTGCAGTATCGCAGCAGAACCGCACACAACTGCTGGACAATACAAATGCACTATAATATACTTTCTATGTTAGAAAGTATATTAAAAGTATATCACAAGTATCAAAAGTATATCACACCCCTCAATATGTGACACCTAGCGATAGCACACCTATACCAGTTCTTAAAAGGACTTTTGTGGTCCTAGCTGGTGTTTGGTGTCTCTATACTCTCTGAAAGTTTGTCCCTGCTCCACACAGCGACCTCTCCCTACACTGGCAAAAAACTGAATGTAAAATGGCGGCCAGATCGGGTTTATTTATAGGGTAGGGGTTGTGTCCATGTGTTGAAACGTCTCAATTGGCTGATCTGTACCACCTAATGGATATAAAAAACTAAATGGCTGCACACCGTTATATATACAAACAATAGAGCTAAGAAATGGGGGTCATTCTAGAGAAAAGTGGTACAATACCGACTATAAATGAATAATGGAAGCTCTTAGCACACATACGTGTTGGGCCCATCTACCAGGCGTCAAGGTGGCTTCCGCAGATGGGTCCTTATCACTTAATATACTGCCTCACTTTGGACTTACTTAAGCCTACAATATTCAGGGCAGTGTAGGAACCAGCTACAAATGTACTCTGCTCAGAAGCCCCAGGTAGATGGGCGTGTTCAGTCTAAAAGAGGTATATTAAGGGTGGCACCTGAGCAGAGTACGTTTGTAGCTGGTTCCTACACTGCCCTGAATATTGTAGGCTTAAGTAAGTCCAAAGTGAGGCAGTATATTAAGTGATAAGGACCCATCTGCGGAAGCCACCTTGACGCCTGGTAGATGGGCCCAACACGTATGTGCACTAAGAGCTTCCATTATTCATTTATAGTCGGTATTGTACCACTTTTATCTAGAATGACCCCCATTTCTTAGCTCTATTGTTTGTATATATAACAGTGTGCAGCCATTTAGTTTTTTGTATATATGTTTGCTTCATGGATAGGCACCTGTGATTCTGAAGCTTCTAGTCTAAATTTTCTTGCCACCTAATGGATATGTCATGGGTCAAAGTTCGAAGCTATGCAAAAAAATATGGCGCGTGCGAATATTGCCATATGTTTGCCTGTTTGGCGAATTGCGAACGAGCAAAGTTCGTCGCGAAACTACTGCCGGGCGAACCACAAGGCCATCTCTATTCTCCACCCTTTTGTGAATAAGCCTATGAGCGTCTGTTCATTGGTCTTCTTTAGTGACAAGTTTAACATACAGGATTATTTACACAGCCCTGGTGTTTGCTGAAGCTGCTTTAGACTGTAAAGAATAGTTTTCAAGGGTGTTTCTCTCTTTCTCAGGTCTGAAGCAATACAGAGGGATAAAGGAAAACTCTTGAAAGCTGATCTTTTAAAGAGGACCTTTCACCAGGAAAAAGTATGTAAACTGACTATACCGACGTGTAGAGCGGCGCCCAGGGATCCCCCTGCACTTACTGTTATCCCCGGGTGCCGCTCCGTTCTACGGTTATAGCCTCCGGTATGTTCCTACTTAGGCTCCACCTGGGGGAACTTAGGCTCCACCCAGGGGAACCTGCCGCGGTCTCTTTCTCCAACGCTGGCCAATCGCAGCGCTCAGCTCATAGCCAGCTCTACACGTCGGTATAGTTAGTTTACATACTTTTTTCTGATGAAAGGTCCTCTTTAAGTATTAGGTTAATACAATCAAAAGGTATCCCTGCATACCTGTCACGGCTGGGGATGGGTAAAAAAAACCCTCAGCCGTGCGGTGCCAGGTGATGGTAAGGTTGCTACTTGGCCAGAACCACAGAATTAGGGAGCAGGTCACCTCCTAGCGCTTCCCTAATCTGACCCTGACTCCTAGCTGCATGGGCCGCCCTTAAAGGTAGGAGGGCCCATACTCAGGAACCTCGGATCCCTACTGACCCTCCGTCGTTCCCTGAGCTAGGAGCTGGGTAGACAACCCGTTCCTCTTGGAAACGGAGAAACAGGAGTCTAAAGTGGCCAAGCTACAAGGGGAACAGAAACAACTTATGGCAGTGACAGGCAAATGCAACCAACACAACACTCACCTGCCACAAACAACAAAACCTGGAACCCATGTGCAAGTGCTGCTGTTCAGAACACAAACGAACACAGCACACACCAGACATCACACAGGAACCCAGGACCATAAGTTGCAATAATACGGAAACCCCACACACACCTTCATAACACCGTGAAACATAGTTTTATGACCAGAAGGGTGGCCCCCACTGGCAGTTTGTAAATAACCAGGAGGATCTCTCCAGCAAGCATGGCTGAAGCACCCTCTCTGACTACTGCCTTCAACTGAGGCTTTATAGGGCCAAGAAGCCACACCCAACAGTCAGACACACCCAGTGCACACACACACTAGGAAGGAAGTTAACCCTTCCAACACCAGGGAAGGGAAAACACCAACTCAAAGGGGAAGTGCACACAATAACCCCCCTGCACACCAGACAAGGGAAGTGCACACAAACACACGTTGCCAAGGGCAACCGCACGTATACCTGTTGTCCGCGGCAACCGCACTTGAGGCACACAACTAAGTGCCCCCAGCTGCGGTTGACAACACCAAACCGCGGGCAACTGCATGCGGCTCCCAAGGAGTCAGGACCATGACTAAGGGTCGTGACAATACCGCAATACTTTCGGGTTTTGTAATCTTATCTATATATACTTATTTTTATTTTTTTTCAGTAGTATGATTAAGTGGTTGAAATTATTAGTGCCCCTCCATTTTCTGACTATGGTATCTTATGTGGCCCTCCTATATATTGTTCCTAGAGTCGCCACTGACTAACTATATAATGTCCCTAACACCCTGCACTTGAACCAGCTACACTATTTACTAACTAAGCTACACTTAGTATCCCCCACTTACTAATTATCTGTATTATATAGTACTAGCAGAAGGACCCAGCTTCATACGGGCATATTTAATCTATTTCATTTGATGTTTCCATGTGCCGTAAAAAGATATCAACAGTACCCCCCCATAACAGTGACCTATACAGTTCCGGCCCCTTTTAACAATGTCCTCCACAGTGCCCGCCCCTTTAACATTGACCTCCACAGTGGCCGCCCCTTTAACATTGACCTCCACAGTGCCCGGACCTTTAACAGTGATCTCCACAGTGCCCACCCCTTTAACAGTGACCACATCTTTAACAGTGACCTCCACAGTGCCTGCCCCATTAACAGTGCCCGTCCCTTTAATAGTGACCTCCACAGTGCCCACCTGTTTAACAATGATCTCCACAGTGCTCGCCCCTTTATCAGTGACCCCCACAGTGCCTGCCCCTTTAACATTGACCACCCCTTTAACAGTGACCTTCATAGTGGCCGCCCCTTTAACAGTGACCTTCACAGTTCCCGCCCCTTTAACAGTGACCTCCACAGTGCCGCCCCTTTAACAGGGACCTCCACAGTACACGCCCCATTAACATTGACCACCCCTTTAACAGTGACCTTCATAGTGGCCGCCCCTTTAACAGGGACCTCCACAGTACTGCGCCCCATTAACATTGACCACCCCTTTAACAGTGACCTTCATAGTGGCCTCCCCTTTAACAGTGACCTCCACAGTACAAGCCCCTTTAACAGTGACCTCCACAATGCCCACCCCTTTAACAGTGACCTCCACAATGCCCGCCCCTTTAACAGTGACCTCCACATTACCCATCCTTTTAATAGTGACCGCCCTTTAACAGTCACCTCCACAGTACCTGCCCATTTAAGTGTCCTCCACAGTGCCAGCCCCTTTAACATTGACCACCCCTTTAACAGTGGCCTCCACAGTGCCTGCCCCTTTAACAGTGAACTCCACAGCAGCCGTCCGTCTAATAGTGGACCCTCCCCCCCATGCATGTAGCAGTGTAGTTGTGCCGTCATTTGTCATATGACTGAATATTTAAGGACCTGCGAACTGCTAAAAGCTGTGATCAGTTGTTATGGCAACCTGGAGTAGGACCTGCGAGCTTCTATTCTATGGCTAATAAGGGACATGTGACCGTATAAATGGCAGTTCCGATTTAAGTGAAAGGCTTGCTGGCTTCTATTGGCTAATGCAGGTCATTTTGTGGGAATATCTCAGGAACGATAAGTCCTAGAGAGCTGAGACCCGGTCTAAAACCTGATGTACCGGTGTGCCAAATTTGGTAAAGATTGGTCCAGTCGTTTGGTCGTGCATATAGAATGTCCAGACAGACAGACGTCTAGACAGACAGAAACTCATTTTTATATACATAAGAGACATGTAAGCGGCTCACCTACCAACCAGAAAGTATACTGGTGCACACCCTACAGATATTGCCATTACAGAGAACCTCTGGATTCTAGGACCTAGAAGATGCTCTCTGCCTCGATCACGTGGGACGCCACGAGGAGACGGCTGGACCACGTAGGACACTGCGCAGGTCTCAGCAGCTCAAAGAAGAGGAACAACTTCAAGACGACACAGCATAATAACAAATGACCACGGGCAGTAGTGGTAAAGTACAAATATGCAAAATCATATTTGTTCCATCCAGCTGGGTGACTGTATTCCTCTTCATGACTAGATGTGTGGTGGCTCACCTAATGAGATGCAGTGGAACAAGGTGCTCTGTTATAAAGGTTTCCCCTAAAAAACCTTGTTTAAAAAGTGACAACAATTGATTGTGTAGGGTCCCACTACGTGTGTGTGGGCACTGCTTAAAAGCACTTTTTAACTTGTCAATTGCATTATGTTGTATTGTGGTACTTTGTGTTAATGTATCTGCAAAATCCCTGTTACCAGGCAGATTAGGTGTAATTTATACATCCCACCACTAGATGGGGATAAAACTTAGGTCATATATATACCTAGGTCAGGCCTAGTGAAGGAGGAGGAGATGAGTTTAGTGGGACAGAATAGAATGGATGCAGATCTGAGGAGGTCAGATTAGATTAGTGGGAGAGAATGTAGAGTGAAGACTCCGTGACACAGATTAGTGAGTGGAGCCAACTTTGCTATGAGGTGATACTAATATGTGAGGCGTAGAAGAGCGTTTTCCTTCTGTGGCCAGATTATATACTTGCATCCCTGACCAGTAGGAGAGAGTTTGCCTCCCTGGAATAGAAACAAGCTTCCTAAGGAATCATCGGTGATAAGAGCCATTATTGAGGGCCACAAACACCTTTGCGCATGGTGGAGGATTTATAGCTTCTGGCAGCCACATCATACTTCTGACAGTTGAGTTTTCCTGTCCAAATGTTCAGCTTGTAGGGAAAGGACAAGGAATAGGACTGAGCACATCAATAGGAACAAGGTACACCTAACCCACAGCTCCAAGTCAAACCTAAAAAGAAACAGTGGATTTGCAGAATCAACTCTGTAACATCAAGAAACTGCATTTTTGTACTGCTGCAACCAAAGTCATCAACAGTAAAAGTTGTGAGTTGCATTTCACCACTGTCTACCTCATTATTATTACTAATGGTTGTACCACCATCACGACAAAAACCGTCAAGGGACTCAGCCGCAACAAGCACCCTAAGCACCCTTAACATGCAGGGCACCTCAACCACCATCTTGGCTGATGCTTCCCTACCACAGAGTGTGCCCCGGAGGATTTCGTGCTGTCCCCCTCAACACTGTGCTCCCAACCCAGGGAGGCTTTCTGCTAACCATGAGTAAACTGATGAACTGTGTGTTATAATTTGGCCCCCCATCGGTCCAACGGGCACCTCACGTGTTGCCCCTGCGCTACTGGCTGGCTGCATATCTTTTCTTGGCGTCACGAACAGGATATTACCCCTTGCGCCATATTTGAGAGACTGTCGCATGTGAATAAGCCCCTTTATTTGACTTTTGCTTAATGTGCGCTGTTTTGGGCTACAGAACTGTTTAAACTGCTTGAAAAGTATATGGAGGTGCTATACTAGTCCCCAGCATAAAAATCGCAGTGTTGAAAGTGAGAAAATCCAACATTTGTGTGTCACTACAACTGCTTGATGTCAGTGAATAGACTGTTTATATGCACTTAAGATGGCCGCCGGAGCTCTTGTTTAAAAAGAAATACTGCGCCATCACTGTGGACAAGTTAGCGACACCCCTGAAGAGCGGGAAAATATTGTGCCGCCCACTTATGTAAAATTGCCTGGTCAAGCCCATCCTACCTTTACTGTGTGGTTTCTGAAAGGCCAGCCCTGTATGCATATGCAGCACCGCCTCCTGTGCCCTATGAAGAGTTCTACCATAGAAACAAAATGGGTGGAACTATGTGTGGAATATCGGTGTGTCCATTTATTGAATGGGATGACGAAGATACAGTCCCCTATGAATATCTTGATACTCAAAAGACTGCCCCATTATGGTGTGTCACCAAGCCACCAAGCCCAATTGGAGTACTGACCAGTTTGTGCCAAAAGCCCGACTTGCTGAGACCGCCCCTCGTGTGGTGGATAATGGTTGCGCCGCTCCTTTCATTCAAACAGACCTGGGAGGCGGGCCCAACACTCAGGAAGAGCGTGACGTGTATGCGCACGTTAGAAGCAGAGACGCTGATTGCTGTAGAGAGAGAAGCGAAGTGCCGAAGCAGCATGGCCAAAAGACAAGAGAGCTCTGCACCTGAAATCGAACCTGGTCGCCGATACGACTTGGACCCCCACGAATATTACTCCGGAGCTACAGGTTCGTGTGCAGGAGTTGTGGGACCGTCACTGGAGGGAGCGTAGTGGGGACCGCGGCCCTGAGTCTGCAGAGAGTAGCGCATGTCAGCATGCAGCCGCGACACCAGTCACCAAAAGTTGCCAAAAGGTCCGGTCAGATTGAATATGCTTCCGCCATAGTGTGGCCCACCACGGAACAAACCGCGCTTTGGGCTAGATTGTCTGCAGAGATAAAGTCTGCTCGACTTCTGCGCACTCATGCCTGCAAACACTATAATGAGGGACTAACCGGCAAGTTACTGGAGGCACCAGTAAAAGATTTCCCGGTACCAGTACGAAAACTGGGCCGATTGTTGGACTTTTGTAAGCAGCGGGGATTCGGATTCATCCGCAACATGGCGACGGATCGTGAGTACTGTTAACCGCCGGTCCATGAAAAGAAAAGAACTTCCCCTTTGGCTACATAGCCTATATATTGGAGAAGTGGTCAAGTTCACCCCTGCAGAGGGTACACGTGGACCCTATGCCACTGCAGTCCGCAGGCCAGGACAACCTACAGAGCCCCAGGAGCTTACTCAGGACTCTGAGGAAGAGCCAGAAAAGGAACTTTCTACCGCCCCGTGCGGCCTGATGCCAAGTATATACCACCAAGTTCAACCCAGAATCAGTATGCTACTGGTTTTGCAGGAACTAATATTCTCTGGCAACCCGCCATTGTCACCAGAGACCCTGATGTGAAGCCTAAACCTCAAAGAGAAAGGGTTAGGAGAAGAAGGCCCGAGCCACAAAACCTCACTCCTGCTATAGAGGACTGTGCACTGTTATTTCAGCAACAACAACAGGGATTTGCTGTTCCACATTATGGAGAGGAGCCTGCTGGTTCTTCAACACAGAAAAGGCCGAAAGATCAAACCCTACAGTTGGGCTGGATTGCAATGTGAGAAAATAACTGCTCCCTATCTTTGAGAAAGTGAAGCAGGAACTTGGTTTGCCATCTACACCCAAATAGAGAGTGATGGAGGGACAACCAGAAGGATCATCCCCTGATTCCTGGGATTCTGGAAGCCCAATTCCAACAGACGTGTCATCATGTTCTGATCCCTACAACTAAGTAGGCCGTTCAATAACCATTATATGGAGCAGGAGCTACCATTGTTTGAGAGGACTTCTCTTTTTTTGTTTTTGTTTTTGAGCCCCTTCTCTATGTTCTTGCAAGGACTCCATCCAGGACTCCACTTAATCTAGAGAAATTTTGCACTACAGTTGTGTTTTATCATCTTTAACCCCTTTTTACCCCATTTTCAGGTTATCAAGGGACTTTGCTAACGCAACATTTAAAGTATAATACCCAGAAAGACTTTTCTGTGCTTAACCGTTCTACAACAAAATGTTTGCACTTTAAAATGTTTTTATACATGTTTTTATACCCAACACCAATACCAATATGGTAATCTAGCTACTTAGTAGCAAACATCAATACACGGTATTAAATAATTACTGAGTTCAGCAACAATATTGCACTTTACAAATGAATTGATTCAAGTTAACAAAAGTAAAAACTAAAAGGACACCATCAACTATCATCAATCTTTATATCATCTTTATATCAGCACTAAGAAAAAATTGATTCTTTAAGACTCATCACCAACTTATTTATTTATACTCTATATATTTTTCTATTTTTCTTATCACTTTTTTTACTTTCTATAGTTTTCTATTATTTATTCTGGCACAAGTTCCATTGCACAATCACTAGAAAATATATTTTCTTTCAAGCTCATTTATTATTTACAAAAATACCGAACTAATTGACAATATAGAGACACTGATCGATTTTTTAAAACTATAAATTTTATCTGACCTTTTTTATCTTTAGTTTTAGTCTAATCTACATTTTGTTATACTATAAATTGCATATTTATGATTAAGAGCTTCATGTATTAATATTCATATTTTCAACCACATTAACAGAGGCTTGCCAAATATTAAGGTATTCACAAAACCAGTTCTTCCAATTATGCCTCTCCACCACCACAATATTTGCACTAACTTATATCAATATCCTAGATACAGCCTTGGATGTATGAGTGCCTGTTGTAAAAAGAGAAAAGGGTCCAGCTTGATAAAATGTTACCTTTATTTTTCAGTGCAGATAAAAGCCAGTTACACTCCAGTCTACATGTTTCGGATCAGGGACAATAGCGATCCTTCCTCATGACATACACATACTGAGGAGGAGGTTGTATATATAGCGCCTCCACCTAGGAGCAGGTGGACACACTAACTACAAGCTCCTCCTTTAAATGAAATTGACAACACATGCTAAAAGGCATGACAAATTAAAACACAAGAACACACACAAATCATGGATCAAAAATTCAATAATGTAACATCAAGTCGTGTTTCCGATTAAGTCCACTTGGTGGTTAGTGTGTCCACCTGCTCCTAGGTGGAGGCGCTATATATCCAACCTCCTCCTCAGTATGTGTATGTCATGAAGAAGGATTTCTATTGTCCCTGATCCGAAACATGTAGACTGGAGTGTAACTGGCTTTTATCTGCACTGAAAAATAAAGGTAACATTTTATCGAGCTGGATCCTTTTCTCTTTTTACTTAAGTAACGCTGTGGTTCCTGGTCTGGTCCGTGCTCGGTGTGACAGGGTTTGAGCATGCCTACATTTTTTCTCTGAGTGCCTGTTAATCCAATCAGTTGTATTCTCATTCATGTGGCGGACGCATAGCCCGATATAAGTGTATACCACTCAATACAGTACCAAATTGATTACGTGCTTTTTTGCCACAGTTTGGGATCAAATGAGGAGGATCCAAATGAGGATGGTAATGGTTTATTAATGAAGTCGGGACTTTAATCAGTCTGTATCATACTCATAATTTGAGCATCAGTCTATAGAGAAGTGAACTTTCTGTGCATCACCAATTAATCTAGACCCCGATATAGGGGGACAGCTGTTCGCGCTTGCTATGTATTTTTTATAGCTATTTTTTTTTTTTTTTTTGTGCAGGCCATTGGTCTAGTTAAGAGTTTTTATTGTTAGGTATATATGTCACGGCCTATGGTGTGCGTAGTGACATTTTCCTTCACTTGGCTGCCTGTGACTACGTGTTGTATGCATGTGGTGGCAATGTCTCGGCCTTTTGGCTGATCCCCAGGACATGGTTGCCATGCATGCTGTTGCCTGCGGCAGCAGGTGAAGTGTGTGTATATGTGTGTACTTCCCCTTTAAGTGGCAGTCTTCCCTTGCCTTGTGTTGGAAGGGTTAACTTCCTTCCTAGTGTGTGTGCACTGGGTGTGTCTGTGTGTGGGTGTGGGTGTGGCTACATGGGCTATAAAGCCTCAGTTAAGATCAGTAGCTGAGAGGTACTCCAGCCTTGTTGTAAGCTGGAGGCACCCTCCTGGTCTCTAATATCATCTGCCAGTGAGGGCCACCCTTGTGGTCATAAATGTTGTTATGTGATGTTAAGTTTATGTTTATGTGGTGTCTGTATTATTGCAGCTATGGTTCTGGCTTCCTGTGTGTCTATGTGTGCTGTGTCCTTTTTACCTTCAAGGTCGGCTCATGCAGCTAGGAGTCAGGGTCGGATTAGGGATGCGTTAGGAGGTGACCTGCTCCCTTATTCTGTTGTCCTGGCCGAGCAGCGACTAACATCTCGTGGCATCGCCAGGTTGAGGGTTTTTCCCCATCCTCAGCCGTGACAGTATGACCACAATGGCTCCTCACGTGGCGTAGCCTTCGGAAGAGGGCGCAGCATGTGGTGCCTGGCGCTTTCTGGCACACATGCTTATCCTCCAGAGGGAGGGTGAAAGGGGAACCCTGATACTATGCAGTTCTCGGTGGCTGTTGCTGCAGTGTCTGTGAACTGACACTAGTGGTTGGGTCTCTCCTCGTCCACGTCTTAGTGGTTCTCTACTCTTTGTCGGTGTGGCTGGCTGCAGTCCTCGTTGGACTGGCTTTAGTGTGTGCTGGGAGAGGATGCATGCTAGCAGCAACTTTGTGGGAACCGTTTGCTGAGAGTGGACGCAGTGTTCAGTGCGGTCTCTCCGGGCTGTTTCTTTGCTGGTATCTGGTCCCTGTGTATTGTTCCAGAGGCTGGCAGTCAGCACCCTGGTCCCTGTGTGTTGTTCCAGGGGCTGGCAGCAGTCCTGGGGAGAGTAGCTGACACTGATTCTGCTATATTTTCTTTTTCCTTCTCCCTTCCTTGTTTGGGGTCCCACACTTGTTTTCCCTTTTGTGTTGGTGAGGGGGCTTTGAGGGGTGAGAGTCTACGGCCTATGGTGTGCGTAGTGACATTTTCCTTCACTTGGCTGCCTGTGACTACGTTTGGTGTTGTATGCATGTGGTGGCAATGTCTCGGCCTTTTGGCTGATCCCCAGGACATGGTTGAATGCATGCCGTTGCCCGCGGCAGCAGGTGAAGTGTGTGTATATGCGTGTACTTCCCCTTTAAGTGGCAGTCTTCCCTTGCCTTGTGTTGGAAGGGTTAACTTCCTTCCTAGTGTGTGTGCACTGGGTGTGTCTGTGTGTGGGTGTGGCTACATGGGCTATAAAGCCTCAGTTAAGATCAGTAGCTAAGGGGTACTCCAGCCTTGTTGTAAGCTGGAGGCACCCTCCTGGTCTCAAATACAATCTGCCAGTGAGGGCCACCCTTGTGGTCATAAATGTTGTTATGTGATGTTAAGTTTATGTATATGTGGTGTTTGTATTATTGCAGCTATGGTTCTGGCTTCCTGTGTGTCTATGTGTGCTGTGTCTATGTGTGCTTATGTCTGTGTGTACTCCAGCACTTGTGTCCAGGGATCCAGTCAGTGTGTCTGTGGCAGGTAGAGGTGGAAGTCTTTCACTCTCCTGCCATATCCATAGTTTGTTTATGTTACATCCCATTGCAGCTCAGCCAGTTTTAGACTCCTGTTTCTCCGCATTCAGGGATCGGCGGAGGGTGAGTAGGGATCCGAGGTTCCTGAGCATGAGCCCTCCTACCTTCAAGGTAGGCTCATGCAGCTAGGAGTCAGGGTCGGATTAGGGATGCGTTAGGAGGTGACCTGCTCCCTTATTCTGTTGTCCTGGCCGAGCAGCGACTAACATCTCGTGGCATCGCACGGCTGAGGGTTTTCCCCATCCTCAGCCGTGACAATATATTAATAGAATTACAGGGTATTTATGCATTTTATAATGCTCCATATATTACTGGTATTGAGTGCCCCCCAATTGCATTTATTTAATTTATTAATGTATGATTTTGATGACACAGCAAAGCACAACACTCCTCTCTCTATCACAACTGCAAAAAACAGCAGGAAATGGCTGCTGGGGAGGTTCTTATATAGTAAGGGGTAGGTAACATTCCTATTGGTTGCTAGGGATGTTGCTAAGCTCTGACAAAGACATTGCAGCCTTCTTATTGGTCCACAAGCTAGAAGCAGGGAGGGATCATGTGTGATGGTGGGAAAAAAATGATATTTGCGATTTAAATTAGCAATACGAATATTCGCGCTCAACACTAGTGAAATCCACCAACTTTGTTAAATATACAGCTTTTCATTTCTCAGGCATTATTGTTGTCTGCTTTCTCTATGGACAACACATGTATCTATTCATTTTAATGTGTGTATTTACATCCATGTTTTAGCATGGTCTGTTGGTACGTGGTTTCAGCAGAGAAGCAAGCTCTATTTTGTCCATGGTTACGGATCCATTATGTCTATTATAGTCTATGGGTCCGTGAAAAACATGGACCCAACATGGACACCATCTGTGTTTCATCTGTGTTGCTGAAGAGCAAAAAATGGACACACAGACTAAACACAAATTCTTCACGGAAATCTTCACGGATAAATCACTGACCTTAAAACATATTTTATCACAGACAAGGATGTGTGAATAAGGCCTTTTGCATATGACTGTGTGGCTTTTTCAGTATTTTGCAGTCCGCAAAAAATGGATCCGCAAAAAATACGGATGACGTCCCTGTGCATTCCGTTTTTTGCAGAACGGAACAGCTGGCACCTGATAGAACAGTACTATCCTTGTCTGTTATGCGGAAAATAATAGGACATGTTCTATCTTTGAACGGAACGAAAAAACAGAAATACGGAAGCAGAAGGCATACGGACCGTATACGGAACGCAAAAAATGGAACGCAAACGAAAAAAAAAAGAGGCCTAAGGCCTTAGACTAGTAGCCATGTTTTTCTCCCTGACTTCTTTCTTTTTTACAAAGTTCTTTCTTCCAATGGTTACTTGGTGCTGTGCGGTCTGAATAATTAACATGCTACATCATTACTCCACACACCGGAAGGATCATTTCTGTATAAATAATTTACTAGACAAAAGGGTGCACTGCTCCTCTAGTAAGATGACCACCGTCTATCAATGTTACATGGGCCAAATGTTGCAGCAATTATTAGTGAATAGTCTTATAATAAAAATATATATAAAATAATGCAAGCAAGGCAGGAGTTATTGTTGTTAGCTGATGCGGACAGTAGTTCTGCAAGGGAGTGAGAGCAGGTAGAGAAACAAGCCTATCTGCAACAGGCCAAAGGGATGTAACTGCAAATATATTGATATTTCAAGAGGTTAATAAAATGTTTACCTTATCCCTATCTCAGCAGTTGAACTCCCACCAATCCGAAGAATTGGGAGCTGAGTCACCTGTATGGATTAAGGAACAGGTTGTAATTGTCCACTGCCTCTCCTCTCTCCTTTCAGGGCTGATGTTCCTGGAGGGATACACCAAATGGAAAAGGATTTAGGAAAACTAGAGGAATGGTCAAAAATCTGGCAACTAAAATGTAATGTTGATAAGTGCAAGATAATGCACCTGGGGCGTAAAAACCCAAGGGCAGAATATAGAATATTTGACACAGTCCTGACCTCAGTATCTGAGGAAAGGGATTTAGGGGTCATTATTTCAGAAGACTTAAAGGTAGGCAGACAATGTCATAGAGCAGCAGGAAATGCTAGCAGAATGCTTGGGTGTATAGGGAGAGGCATTACCAGTAGAAAGAGGGAGGTGCTCATGCCGCTCTACAGAGCACTAGTGAGACCTCATTTGGAGTATTGTGCGCAGTACTGGAGACCATATCTCCAGAAGGATATTGATACTTTGGAGAGAGTTCAGAGAAGAGCTACTAAACTAGTACATGGATTGCAGGATAAAACTTACCAGGAAAGATTAAAGGACCTTAACATGTATAGCTTGGAAGAAAGACGAGACAGAAGGGATATGATAGAAACTTTTATATACATAAAGGGAATCAACAAAGTAAAACAGGAGGGAATATTTAAAAGAAAAAAAACTGCTACAAGAGGACATAGTTTTAAATTAGAGGGACAAAGGTTTAAAAGTAATATCAGGAAGTATTAGTTTACTGAGAGAGTAGTGGATGCATGGAATAGCCTTCCTGCAGAAGTGGTAGCTGCAAATACAGTGAAGGAGTTTAAGCATGCATGGGATAGGCATAAGGCCATCCTTCATATAAGATAGGGCCAGGGGCTATTCATAGTATTCAGTATATTGGGCAGACTAGATGGGCCAAATGGTTCTTATCTGCCGACACATTCTATGTTTCTATGTTTCATTCTCTATGAGAGGACCAAGTACAGCACTTGGCAATTCCAGCAGTTTCAGGCAGCTTACAAGCATAACCTGCCACTCCATTTGCAGCGTCCTGCTGCTGAGTCGCAGTACACTGCAAAGCACAAAATAAAGGGTTAACAAAATGTATATGCTTTGATTCATTATGTATATTGTCTTGAATGTATTAGGCTACTTTCAAACTGGCGTTTGGGGCTCCGCTTGTGAGTTCCGTTTGAAGGCTCTCACAAGCGGCCCCGAACGGATCCGTCCAGCCCTAATGCATTCTGAGTGGATGCGGATCCGCTCAGAATGCATCAGTCTGGCACCGTTTGTCCTCTGCTCCGCTCAGCAGGCGGACACCCGAACGCTGCTTGCCGTGCGGAGGCAAACTGATCCTTACAATGACTTTTGAGCCATACTGTGTCAACTTCAAACGGATCTGTCCCCATTGACAGATCCGTTTGAAGTTGACACAGTATGGCTCAAAAGTCCCCCATTGACTTTCAATGTAAAGTCAAAACGGATCCGTTTGCACTATCATGAACAAAAAAATGCATGGTAATGCAAACGGATCCATTCTGAATGGATCTAAGCGTTTGGATTATAGGTGCGGATCCGTCTGTGCAGATAACAGATGGATCCGCACCTAAACGCAGGTGTGAAAGTAGTCTTAATGGGACATATATTAGGATAGTGTCACTCTCTTTATATATATAGAGGAGTAAAGAACACTTTAAGTAGTGAGTTAGTGTCAGCAAAAGGAACAGATGCAGAATGTGGGAGGTCACAGCTCAGCCAATCCTGGACCAGGACCACTCAGGACAGGGCTTGAACAACTACAGAAAGCAAGCCAGAAGAAAAGTGAGGTGTAGAGAAATTCCAATAGAGATATTGTAAGAAACAGTCATGTAATGTCTCTAAGTTTCATTATCCTGGCAAACTGTGTTAAAATGTAATGTATAATGCTGTTTCAGTAATACAGATAAATTTTAAATACCTGCAGTATTCGTTTGGTCAGTAGATGGCAGCATAGGACCAATTTGCATTGAAGTTTACCATAGAGAAAGTGTATTACTGTGATACTAGTTCTTTAAGTATTGCAGTGACACGCCCCTTATGATGTCAACCTGCCTCAGTGTGAGCAGAAAGAGGGGAGGGAGAGTCTTGAATTGCAGCTGCCGCCATATTGGCCAGATAGAAAACAAGTCCTGTGCTGTGTAAGACGTGTGTGGAGATACTAAAGTACTTGTACAGCCAAGCTGTGTGAACTTCGGTCTAGAGACGGATGGAGTACATAGAAACCGTGCATTTAGTGAAGCCAAGTTAAAAAGGACTATGTGCAGCAACTAACCTGTGGAGCCGACATTGGGCTGAGTGGATTGCCCCAAACAGTAAAGAGACTCACAGTGCTGTCGAGGTACCGGACAGTAACTGCAAAATTCTGGATTATATTCAACTTGTTTTTCGGCCTGCTGAGGAGGACTTCTTTGTTGCAGATCCTGCGTTGGTTAAAGGAAAAGTACGACATCGGGCCCCACCGTGCACTTCCACAAACTGTAAGCTGTTCACTTGGATCACTGGGATAAAAGTTAGGGTCAGTTAGGGACAGTTTCTGGGACTATTATTTCTTAGTGTCCGCACTGTGAATACGTATTGTTTATACTCTTTTGAATATTTTGCTTGTCTTTACCTCTGTAACTTCACTGTTAACCTGCTCTTATTAATTTATAGTAAATGCAATTTTCTTAATCTTAACTTCTGCGTACGCACTCTTTTCTGGTGGCGGAGTCAAATCACCTGCCTTGTTCTCGGTT
Source organism: Bufo gargarizans (assembly GCF_014858855.1). Classification (NCBI taxonomy): domain Eukaryota; kingdom Metazoa; phylum Chordata; class Amphibia; order Anura; family Bufonidae; genus Bufo; species Bufo gargarizans. The sequence continues at coordinate 361,961,980 of NC_058080.1, read as the reverse complement.
CACAATATTTTGTCTGAAAGGGACTAATAGGCTTTATGGCACATATGTCCAGGAGTTAGCCTCCAGTGCCTGGATATATATTTAAGCAGATTGATCACCTGCGTAGAAATCTCTACATCCTAAGGCCTCTCTACACACGACCGTTGTTTTATTCCGTGTCCGTTGTGCCGTTTTTTTGTGATTTTCTGCGGACCCATTGATGTTTGTCATCCGCGTCCGTGATCCGTGGTTCCAGTACGCCCAAAAAATATAACCTGTCCTATTATTTTCGCAGAAAACGGTTTGTGGACCCATTCAAGTCACTGGAACCGCTAAAAAACACAGAGGCACACAAGATTGTCATCCGCGTCCGCATATCCGCGTCCGTTTTTTTCCTATCATTTGCATGGCAAACCTGTCTTAGATTATTTTTTTTTTTACTTTCCTTCATGTCTGGTGATCCTCCAAAAATAAAGGAAGACACGCGGAAACAAAAACGGAAACGGATCACGGAACAACAGAACCCAATTTTGCGGAACGGAACACAACAACGGTCGTGTGCATGAGGCTTTAGGAGGATTTGTGTATGTGTACTGTAAGTATAGCAACCTGTTAAAAAAAAGATGCAGAAGTATTTGCCTGCCGTAAGAGGACCATCCTTTGGTTGCATTGTATTGTCTAAAATATACACCCCATGTCTGGATGATTGTCAAAGTCAGTTAGTGAAGTGCAGAGTAAAGAAAACTACTTTAACCCATTGAAACTGGGACAGAAATCCTAGCGCCGTACAGCACCTGCGCCCGCCCGATCAGCTGCAGTGGTCCGGCAGTCACTGATAACCGGACCCCTGCTGTATGCACCGGCATTAACCATTGCAAATTATGTCTGTGAAGGTTCTCATTTATCCAGGTCATGGTATATATCTGTAAAGAATAAATCAAGGCAACTGTGGATTCAGTTACATATTTATTCCCAGAATTTTTTGTACAATCACTCAGAATTGAGAAAGCTCGTTGGAAGAACGAGTGAAACGTTTTCAAGAAATCTACAGTACGTCCAGTTGCCTTGATTTATTCTTTACAGATACATTGCAAATTAACCCGTGCACTGCATATTTCCCAAAATAAAGTTAGGGAAAAAAAGAAAAGTAGACATATTAGGTATCACCGTGTCCATATCGACCGGCTCTATAAAAATATCACATTACCTAACACCTCAGGTGAACACCGTAAAAAAACAAAAAAAAACAAAAAAAAAACATTTTTTGTCACCTTGCATCACTAAAAGTGCAACACCAAGCAATCAAAAAGGCATATACCTCCCAAAATAGTACTAACCGTTATCTCATCCCGCCAAAAATGAGCCCCTACCTAAGACAATCGCCCAAAAAATATAAAAAACTATGGCTCTCAGACTATGGAGACACTAAAACATGATTTTTTTGTTTTGTTTCAAAAATGCTTTTATTGTGTTAAATGTAAAAAAAAAGGTAAAAAGTAGACATATTAGGTATCTCCGCGTCCGTCACAACCTGCTATATAAAAAACCACATGACCTAACCCCTCAGATAAACACGGTAAAAAAATTAATAAAAAAATGTCAAAAAAGCTATTTTTTGTCACCTTACATCGCAAAAAGTGTAATAGCAAGCGATCAAAAAGTCATATGCACCCCAAAATAGTGGCACTCAAACAGTCATCTCACCCAGAAAAATGATACCCTTCCTAAGACAATCGCCCAAAAATTAAAAAATAAATATGGCTCTCAGAATATGGAGACACTGAAACATGATTTTTTTTGTTTTAAAAAATGCTGTTATTGTGTAAAACTTAAATAAATGAAAATGTATACAAATTAGGTATTGCCGCATCCGTAAGAACCTGCTGTATAAAAATATCACATTAACTAACCCCTCTGGTGAACACTTAAAAAAAAATAATATATAGAAACAATGTAAAAAAAAAACATTTTTTGTCACCTTACATCACAAAAAGTGTAACTCCAAGCGATCAAATATTAATACGCATCCCAAAATCATACCAATCAATCTGTCATCTCATCCCACAAAAAATTAGACCCGCAAAAATAAAAAGTGTGTCAAAAAAGCCACATAAGGCTACTTTCACACTTGCGCTTGATCGGATCCGTTCTGAACGGATCCGATCATATTAATGCAGACGGAGGCTCCGTTCAGTACGGATCCGTCTGCATTAATAACTTAGAAAAATCTGAAAGTAGCCTGAGCGGATCCGTTCAGACTTTCAATGTAAAGTCAATGGGGGACGGATCCGCTTGAAGATTGAGCCATATGGTGTCATCTTCAAGCGGATCCGTTCCCATTGACTTACATTGTAAGTCTGAACGGATCCGCTCGCCTCTGCACGGCCAGGCGGACAGCTGAACGCTGCAAGCAGTGTTCAGCTGTCCGCCTGGTCGCGCGGAGGCGAGCGGAGCGGAGGCTGAACGCTGCCAGACTGATGCAGTCTGAGCGGATCCGCTCCATTCAGACTGCATCAGGGCTGGATGGAGGCGTTCGGGTCCGCTCGTGAGCTCCTTCAAACGGAGCTCACGAGCGGACCGACGAACGCAAGTGTGAAAGTAGCCTAAGACAGTCACCCAAAAAATAAAAAAACGATGCCTTTCAGAATATGGAGACACAAAAAAAATCATTTTTTTCAAAAAAGATTTAACATTTTTCATTATGTAAAACTGAAACAAAAAAACGAACAAAGTAGTTATATTTGGTATTTTCTCATTCGTAACAACCTGCTCTATAAAAATCCACATGATCTAACCTGTTAGATGAACATTGTAAGTAACCAAAAATAAAAACGGTGCCAAAACAGCTATATTTTGTTACCTTGCCTCACAAAAAGTGTAATATAGAAAAACCAAACATCATATGTACCCTAAAATAGTACCAACAAAACTGCCACCTTATCCCGTATTTTCCAAAATGGGGTCATGTTTTTGAAGTTTCTACTCTAGGGGTGCATCAGGGTCTTCAAATGTAACATGGCAACTTAAAATTATCACATTGAAATCTGCTTTCCAAAAAACATATGGCGTTCCTTTTCTTCTGCGCCCTGTCATGTGTCCATACAGCAGTTCACAACCACATATGGGGTGTTTCTGAAAACTACAGGATCAGAGTAATAAATATTCCGTTTTGTTTGGCTGTTAATCCTTGCTTTGTTACTGGAAAAAAATGGATTAAAATGGAAAATCTGCCCAAAAAGTGAAATTCTGAAATTTCACCTACATTTTCCTTTAATTCTTGTGGAACACCAAAAGGGTTAACAAAGTTTGTAAAATCAGTTTTGAATACCCTGAGGGGTGTATTTTCCAAAATGGGGTCACTTTTTTGGAGTTTCTACTCTAGGGGTGAATCAGGAGATCTTCAAATGTTACATGGCAACTTAAAATTATACCAGTGAAATCTGCCCTTAAAAACCATATGGCGTTCCTTTCCTTCTGTGCCCTGCCGTATGCCCGTACAGCAGTTTACGACCATATATGAGGTGTTTCCATAACCTACAGAATCAGAGTAAAAAATATTGAGTTTATTTGGCTGTTAATCCTTGCTTTGTTACTGGGGGAAAAATTGATTAAAATGGAAAATCTCCCCAAAAAGTGAAATTCTGAAATTTCACCTACATTTTCCTTTAATTTTTGTGGAACACCTAAAGGTTTAACAAAGTTTGTAAAATCTGTTTTGAATACCTTGAGGGGTGTAGTTTATAAAATGGGGCCATTTATGGGTGGTTTCTATTATGTAAGGCTCGCAAAGTGACTTCAGACCTGAAATAATCCTTAAAAAGTAGGCTTTGGAAATGTTCTGAAAAATGTCAAGATTTGCTTCTAAACTTCTAAGCCTTCTAACGTCCCCCACCCAAAAAAATGTCTTTACAAAATGATCCAAACATGAAGTATACATATGGGAAATGTAAAGTAATAACTATTTTAGGAGGTATCACTATCTGTTTTAAAAGCTGAGAAATTTAAATTTTGAAAATAGCTAATATTTCCAAATTTTTGGTAAATTTGTCATTTTTTTATGAATAAAAATTTAATATTTTGACTCAAATTTAACATTGTCATGAAGTACAATATGTGACGAGAAAACTTTCTCAGAATGGCTTGGATAAGTAAAAGCGTTTTAACCACTTCAACCCCCCTAGCTGAAACACCCTTAATGACCAGGCCACTTTTTACACTTCTGCACTACACTACTTTCACCGTTTATTGCTCGGTCATGCAACTTACCACCCAAATGAATTTTACCTCCTTTTCTAATCACTAATAGAGCTTTCATTTGGTTTTATTTCATTGCTGCTGACATTTTTCAGTTGTAAAATTTTGCATAAAAAACGACATTCATATATACATTTTTCGCTAAATTTATTGCTCTACATGTCTTTGATAAAAAAAAATGTTTGGGCAAAAAAAAATGGTTTGGGTAAAAGTTATAGCGTTTACAAACTATAGTACAAAAATGTGAATTTCCGCTTTTTGAAGCAGCTCTGACTTTCTGAGCACCTGTCATGTTTCCTGAGGTTCTACAATGCCCAGACAGTACAAACACCCCACAAAATGACCCCATTTTGGAAAGTAGACACCCTAAGGTATTCGCTGATGGGCATAGTGAGTTCATAGAACTTTTTATTTTTTGTCAAAAGTTAGCGGAAAATGATGATTATTTTTTTTTTTTTCTTACAAAGTCTCATATTCCACTAACTTGTGACAAAAAATAAAAACTTCCATGAACTCACTATGCCCATCACAAAATACCTTGGGGTGTCTTCTTTCCAAAATGGGGTCACTTTTGGGGTAGTTATACTGCCCTGGTATTTTAGGGGCCCAGATGCGTGAGAAGAAGTTTGAAATCAAAATCTGTACAAAATGCCCCTTTGCCCAACTAGGCTGCAAAAAAGTGTCACACATCTGGTATCGCCGTACTCAGGAGAAGTTGGGGAATGTGTTTTGGGGTGTCATTTTACATATACCCATGCTGGGTGAGAGAAATATCTTGGCAAAAGACAACATTTCCCATTTTTTTTATACAAAGTTGGCATTTGACCAAGATATTTATCTCACCCAGCATGGGTATATGTAAAATGACACCCCAAAACACATTCCCCAACTTCTCCTGAGTATGGCGATACCACATGTGTGACACTTTTTTGCAGCCAAGGTGGGCAAAGGGGCCCACATTCCAAAGAGCACCTTTCGGATTTCACAGGCAATTTTTTTACACATTTTGATTGCAAACTACTTCTCACGCATATGGGCCCCTAAAATACCAGGGCAGTATAACTACCCAACAAGTGACCCCATTTTGGAAAGAAGACACCCCAAGGTATTCCGTGAGGGGCATGGCGAGTTCCTAGAATTTTTTATTTTTTGTCACAAGTTAGTGGAATATGAGACTTTGTAAGAAAAAAAAAAATCTAAAAAAAATCATAATTTTCCGCTAACTTGTGACAAAAAATAAAAAATTCTAGGAACTCGCCATGCCCCTCACGGAATACCTTGGGGTGTCTTCTTTCCAAAATGGGGTCACTTGTGGGGTAGTTATACTGCCCTGGCATTCTAGGGGCCCTAATGTGCGTTAAGTAGTTTGAAATCAAAATGTGTAAAAAATGACCTGTGAAATCCTAAAGGTGCTCTTTGGAATGTGTGCCCCTTTGCCAGGGCCGGCGTCAGAACCCGGCATCCCCGGGCATGTGCCGGGGCCCAATGCTCCTGGGGGGGCCCACTGAGCTGCTATGAGCACTTCCATCAATACAGATGGGAGCTCTCACTGCTGTCATTTCACTTACGCAGTACCCCTCTGGTGGGGCCCTCTGAGCTGCAGAGACTCAGAACACGCCCCCTCTACACAGGACACATGCTGCCTGAGGAGAGAGACCGCAGGGCTGGAGCTGGAGCAGAGAAGTGTGTAGACAGTCTACTCTGTGAGTGAGTCTGCACTATGACTGTCTCTTGTCTGTGGGACAGAAGGGGGGGGACTCTTCGATTTACTGCTGCTTCATTCTATTTAGTTGTGTTACTGTTTCATTAAGCAGTTTGCCTCCATGATACCTGCCCCCCTTCCCCCGCATATCCTGTCCTATCTCATCCTCATGGGGCCCCTGATGTCTCCTTTCCTCCCGCATGTATCCAGAGCTCCTGTCCCACCCTCCTATCTCCTATTGCTGCCCTGCACAGACCTCCTGCCCCACCCTCCTATCTCCTATTGCTGCCCTGCACAGACCTCCTGCCCCTACTTCTTGTATGAATCCCCCTCAGAGCCCCTTCAACCTACTTGCTGTGTCCACCCCTCCTGTCCATCCAGAGCCCCTGTTTCACCCTCCTATCTCCTATTGCCCTGGACAGACCTCCTGCCCCTACTTCTTGTATGAATTCCCCTCAGAGCCCCTTCCACCTACTTGCTGTGTCCACCCCTCCTGTCCATCCAGGGCCCCTGTCTCATTCCTCTGCCTCTCATTATGGTGGCATCTGAACAGCATTCACCATAAGGACCTTCTAACGTCACAGGGTCATGTGACTGTGCCCCCCACCCCGTACTGTGCCCCTTTATACCCTGCATTGTGCCCTCTTACCACACCCTGTCCAGTGCCCATAGTCATTCCCTGTACTGTGCCCTCTTATCCCCTTTTATCCGGTCACTGTATGGTGGTTTTATCATTGTATGGCGGTGTTATCACTATATGGCGGTGGTATCCAATAACTGCATGGCCATAACTTTATACCTTTCCCTGCCCACACCACTTTTTTTAGACCTGGCATGAGCGGGAAAAGATACAGATTGCGGTGTTAAGGACCTTTGCGCCACAATCTGTGTCAGAAATACACCTAATATAGATGTATTTCTATATAATAAATGACCCCCTAATTGTATTATTATTCGGGGGTAGGGCTAATATCTTTATATTATATAGATTCTAGTGTATTATACTGTGCCCTGTATTTCCCAGTAGAAAATGATCCTTGGGAAGCACAGCCCTCATCCCTGACCACCAGGACCAGGTAGCGCTCTGTCAGTACATGGCGGCCTCCCCTCTCCGCCACGCTGCTCCGCTGTGTTCTGGTGCTTAGTCTGACATTAGGGCTGGGTTCACGTCCTATTTTTGCCATCCATTTAATGTATACCAAAAATGTATGCGTTAACAGATGCCTCAGACTGATGCCGTACAGTGGCGTCCGTTCACCATACAGTTCCATTGTAAAAAAACATATACGTTAACGTATGCATTTTTTACTTGACTCTGCAGCATACAAAAACGTGGAGTGCTGCACTTTTGTATACATCAAACCGATAGGAAAAACGTGATGTGAACACACATTGGGGGGGAGGGGGGCGTACTAAAATTTGCTGTGGGGCCCAGTCAGTTCTAGCTACATCACTGACAATCTCCTCCTCTCCTCCAGGCCTGGCTCACTGCTGCAGCGGGCCGCCGGAGAGAAGGAGTGCAGGGAGCTGCGGTTAGTGACTGACAGGACCACCAGCTCCCCTGCTCTCCAGCAATGATAGGTATGTGAGGGGGCCACTGGGGGGTCATTCATCACACTGTGAGGGCCCCTTACATAGCATAATGACTCCCAGTGCCCCCCATTTAGTATAATGATCCCCATTGACCCTCTATTTAGCATAATGACCACCAGAGCCCCCATTAAATATAATAACCCCTCGTGCCCCCTCCATACAGTATAACCCCCAGTGTGGGGGCGACTGGGGGTCATTATTCTGAATGGAGGGTCACTGTGGGGTCATTATACTGTGAGGGCCCTTTACATAGTATAATGACCCCCAGTGTCCCCCATTTAGTATAATGATCATCAATGACCCTCCATTCAGTATAATGACCCCCAGAGCCCCCTCCATACAGTATTCCCCCAGTGTGGGGGCTACTGGGGGTCATTATTCTGAATGGGGGCGACTGGGGGTTATTATTCTGAATCCAGGGCCACAGGGGGTCATTATACAGTGGGGGGGGGGGGAATTGGGGGTTCATTATACTTTGTGAAGGGCCACTAGTAGTCATTATACTGTGTGAAGGGCCACTAGTATTCATTATACTGTATAGGGGCCACTTGGGGGTCATTATACCGTGTGGGAGCCACAGGGGGACATGTCAATGTAAAAAAAATGCCTCATGGGGGCCCACTGGGATTTATCGCCCAAGGGCCCACATGAACCTGGAGCCGGCCCTGCCCTTTGCCCACCTAGGTGGCAAAAAAGTGTCACACATGTGGTATCGCCGTACTCAGGAGAAGTTGGGGAATGTGTTTTGGGGTGTCATTTTACATATACGCATGCTGGGTGAGAGAAATATCTTGGCAAAAGACTACTTTTCCCATTTTTTTATACAAAGTTGGCACTTGACCAAGATATTTCTCTCACCCAGCATGGGTATATGTAAAATGACACCCCAAAACACATTCCCCAACTTCTCCTGAGTACGGCGATACCACATGTGTGACACTTTTTTGCAGCCTAGATGCGCAAAGCGCATTTGTATCCCAGACTTCTTCTCACGCTTTAGGGCCCCTAAAAAGCCAGGGCAGTATAAATACCCCACATGTGACCCCATTTTCGAAAGAAGACACCCCAAGGTATTCAATGAGGGGCATGGCGAGTTCATAGAATTTTTTTTTTTTTGGCACAAGTTAGCGGAAATTGATTTTTTTTGTGTTTTTTCTCACAAAGTCTCCCTTTCCGCTAACTTGGGACAAAAATGTAAATCTTTTATGGACTCAATATGCCCCTCACGGAATACCTTGGGGTGTCTTCTTTCCAAAATGGGGTCACATGTGGGGTATTTATACTGCCCTGGCATTTTAGGGGCCCTAAAGCGTGAGAAAAAGTCTGGAATATAAATGTCTAAAAAAATTTACGCATTTGGATTCCGTGAGGGGTATGGTGAGTTCATGTAAGATTTTATTTTTTGACACAAGTTAGTGGAATATGAGACTTTGTAAGAAAAAATAAAAATAAAAATTTCCGCTAACTTGGGCCAAAAAAATGTCTGAATGCAGCCTTACAGGGGGGTGATCAATGACAGGGGGTGATCAGGGAGTCTATATGGGGTGATCACCCCCCTGTCATTGATCACCCCCCTGTAAGGCTCCATTCAGACGTCCGTATGTGTTTTGCGGATCCGATCCATGTATCTGTGGATCCGTAAAAATCATATGGACGTCTGAATGGAGCCTTACAGAGGGTGATCAATGACAGGGGGGTGATCAGGGAGTCTATATGGGTTGATCACCCCCTTGTCATTGATCACCCCCCTGTAAGGTTCCATTCAGACATCCGTATGTGTTTTGCGGATCCGAGGATCCGTAAAAATCATACGGACGTCTGAATGGAGCCTTACAGGGGGGTGATCAATGACAGGGGGGTGATCAGGGAGTTAATATGGGGTGATCACCCCCTTGTCATTGATCACCCCCCTGTAAGGCTCCATTCAGACGTCCGTATGTGTTTTGCGGATCCGATCCATGTATCCGTGGATCCGTAAAAATCATACGGACGTCTGAATGGAGCCTTACAGGGGGGTGATCAATGACAGGGGGGTGATCAGGGAGTCTATATGGGGTGATCGATCACCCCCTTGTCATTGATCACCCCCCTGTAAGGCTCCATTCAGACATCCGTATGTGTTTTGCGGATCCGTAAAAATCATACGGACGTCTGAATGGAGCCTTACAGGGGGGTGATCAATGACAGGGGGGTGATCAGGGAGTCTATATGGGGTGATCACCCCCTTGTCATTGATCAACCCCCTGTAAGGCTACATTCAGACGTCCGTATGTGTTTTGCGGATCCGATCCATGTATCCGTGGATCCGTAAAAATCATACAGACGTCTGAATGGAGCCTTACAGGGGGGTGATCAATGACAGGGGGGTGATCAGGGAGTCTATATGGGTGATCACCCCCCTGTAAGGCTCCATTCAGACGTCCGTATGTGTTTTGCGGATCCGATCCATGTATCCGTAAAAATCATACGGACGTCTGAATGGAGCCTTACAGGGGGGTGATCAATGACAGAGGGGTGATCAGGGAGTCTATATGGGTGATCACCCCCCTGTAAGGCTCCATTCAGACGTCCGTATGTGTTTTGCAGATCCGATCCATGTATCCGTGGATCCGTAAAAATCATACGGACGTCTGAATGGAGCCTTACAGGGGGGTGATCAATGACAGGGGGGGTGATCAATGACAGGGGGGTGATCATTGACAGGGGGGTGATCAGGGAGTCTATATGGGTGATCACCCCCCTGTAAGGCTCCATTCAGACGTCCGTATGTGTTTTGCGGATCTGATCCATGTATCCGTGGATCCGTAAAAATCATACGGACGTCTGAATGGAGCCTTACAGGCGGGTGATCAATGACAGGGGGGTGATCAATGACAGGGGGGTGATCAGGGAGTCTATATGGATGATCACCCCCCTGTCATTGATCACCCCCCTGTAAGGCTCCATTCAGACGTCCGTATGTGTTTTGCGGATCCGATCCATGTATCCGTGGATCCGTAAAAATCATACGGACATCTGAATGGAGCCTTACAGGGGGGGTGATCAATGAGTCTATATGGGGTGATCATGGGTGATCAGGGGTTCATAAGGGGTTAATAAGTGACAGGGGGGTGTAGTGTAGTGTAGTGGTGTTTGGTGGTACTTTACTGAGCTACCTGCGTCCTCTGGTGGTCGATCCAAGCAAAAGGGACCTGGTAGCAGGTATATTAGACGCTGTTATCAAAACAGCGTCTAATATGCCTGTTAGGGGTTAAAAAAATTGCATCTCCAGCCTGCCAGCGAACGATCGCCACTGGCAGGCTGGAGATCCACTCGCTCACCTTCCGCTCCTGTGAACACGTGCGCCTGCGTGCGCGCGTTCACAGGAAAGCTTGCCTCTCGCGAGATGACGCACAGATGCGTCCAGGAGGAATAAATCAACCGCCTCCCGGACGCATCCGTGCGTACAGCGGTCGGGAGGCGGTTCAAGTTATCACCACATAAATTAACACATGTCAGATTTGCAAACAATTGCCTAGTCCTTAAGGTGAAAAATGGCAGGGTCCTGAAGGGGTTAATGTAAAAAATGAAAATCAGACATTATATAGTACATGACAACCTCTTTGTAACAAAGCTATAACCAGCCCTGTACCTCACATGGATCCAGAGATCTCCTCAGTCATTGCACTGCTAGATTTATATCAAGCTGGCAGCTCCAGGGGAGCATCCTTTTTGCTGCAGCTCAAGAGGTGTGTCTTTTCAGTTCAGGAGGCAGTTGAAGGATGAAACGGAGCATGTGCGACCTTCTGAGTGAGCAGGACAAAGAAATAAGAAAAATAACTAAATCAGGTGGCGCTATACAGATACATTTTATTGAATAACTCAGTGTCTATGCAAAATTTTTTATTACACGCAATTACAAAAGTATTCAGATCCAGGTGCTGGTTTGAAAACTGTAGAATATTTTTCGTGGGACAACCCCTTTAAGTGCTGTATGGGACTATTATTTGGAGAATGTATGGGAATTATTATTTGAACAATGCATTGTGGTATTTCGATTCTGAATAACACTTTAATATGTGGCAGATTTGAGTCAGGATTGTCTCTGCTGCTTGTCAATGGATTTACAAACAGTCACAAGTATTTCTGCAAAACATCTGTTGTGTGTCTGCAATTTACACCAGTGGTGTCTCTAGATTTTAAGGAAAGTGCATTATTTAATTCTCTATCATTGTTTTTCATTTTCTCATGCAGTAACAAACAAAATCAGTACATTTTGTGACATATAAAACATTACAATGTGCTTCTCTTTTGAGTTTGGCATTTAATGTACTTGCATGTGCCTCTTCTGCACTGTAGATTGCAGATCAAGGTGAGCGGGGAGTTAAATAGTGATGATAGTAACTGTGAGGACATGGTACTGAAAGATACTGTCACCACAAGTAATTTCCCTGTTCACAGCCATGTTGTATTCTGTGTGATCGCCATTCGCCACACTGAATTTGAAGGGATTTCATTGCTTGCCAGACATTGAGCAACTGTTTCTGTTTGCATTCCCAGCGGGATCCTAAAGAGAAACATTTGTAGAGAAGACCTGAGAGGCCCTTGCCTTTGATATCTTCCTGCCTTTGGTTTAAGGTCCACTTGATTGCAAACCTGCCCTTCTCTTTCATTTTCATGTAATGTGCAACATCAGTCTCCATAGAAACAGAAAGCTGCATATGAATTAGCACCATTTAAATGCAACAGAACTCTCTGGAAATGGGCTTTGAAGAAATATTCACCTCTGAACTAGTAGTGTATTCCCATTCATTGCTCAAATATTTTTATTAACTATATAAGATATTTATATGAAACACTAATGAGTCTTCAAGTGTTGCACGTAGTCTATTACTGGCAGTAAAAAGTGGTCATTGCCAGGCATAATTCTAAAACTTTGAGCTAATGAAATATTATATTGAATTATTATATGGATCATAATAAGTTATACATAATCAGACTGCAGATAAATCAATAATTATTTTCTTCAGCGCTTATATAATGAGCCCTAAAAAGATCCAAAGTAATAACAGTTGATAAAACAGAACTTCTCCTGTTAATTGCAGATATGGCTTCTCTAAGGCTGGGTTCAGACCTGAGCGTTTTACAGCGCGTGCCCACGCGCTGTAAAACGCTCAGCAGGCAAGAACCAATGATTCCCTATGGGAATGGTTCTCACCTGAGTGTTTTACAGCGCGTACTATCGCGCTGTAAAACGCCCGACGCCCCAAGAAGTACAGGAGCTTCTTTGGGGCGTCTTGTCGTGCGTTCCCGTACATAGACTTCAGCTGGAACGTGCGACAATGGGCGTTCGCTTGTCTCTGTATGCACGATTGCAAACGCCCGTACAATCGCGCATACAGGGCGTACGTTCAAGTACGCTCAGGTCTGAACCCAGCGTAACCCCCAGTGATCACAGCTGATCGCCAGTGTTTAGAGAAGACACAAACTGCCCTTGACTGCAGGGAAAATGTACCGTAGCAATACATGATCAGCTATTAAGACCCTCATACACTGCACACGAGATGAGATCCTGCTCACCCTCAGAAGCAGCAGCAGCACAGTGGACATTATACAGCAGTACCGAGTGGTGAACAGATCCTACAGGGAAGCTTACATTGCATCTTGGGCACCACCCAAGCCCTCCTCATAAATGCTGTCCAGGTGCATAATGACCTTATGCTTCCGGTGACACTGTGAGCATCAGGTACCTATGTATCCGGCAGGCTGCCAGAGGTACTCTCCTAAATTCAACTGTATTGCTGTTGCCATATTCGATTTCGCGATATTTCGCGAATATTCGATTGAATATCCGTCGAAATCGAATATTCGTAATTATTCCAATTATCGCGATTAATATGCGATTTTATTAATCGCGTATTGCGATTTTTTTCTTAGTCAACGGTCCTATGACTAATTGACTATGGCTAGGCTATATGTGTATTTTGCGAATATTCTTAATATTGCTCTAACTTCGTCTTTTAGAATATTACGAATATTCTAAAAGACGAAGTTAGAGCAATATTACGAAATTTCGTAAAATACACATATAGATTGTAATTTAGCTAATATAGTGCTATAATCCTTTTTTTGTTCTCTAAATTTTTTTTGCCTCTTCAGAACTTAAGTTTTGTTAAAGATGTACACTATTAAAAAAATCAAAAAAATTGGTAAAGATGATAAATGTGGCAGGTCCACCACCCTGCACCCTTTCCGTCCTTTCTACGTCCCTTTTTCAGGAAAGTGGCAAGGCCAGCAGAGTAATGGCTCTAGCACAAAACTTTCTGTGCAAGTGCAGTTTGCAACTTTTTTCACACCACAAATGCAGTGTACCTCTATGATATATAAATATGGCCCATAGACTACATCAGATTGTGGATTCCACTGTGGTCACTGGAAGCTGGGACATTACACATTAAGATTGGTCATGCAAATTTTAAAGTACTTAACTCTTCAATGGTTGTAGTGGGTTGACAAAAGCAGGCAAAAGAAAGAATCAAAGCATATCAGTCTTTTATGTATTTTATATGGCACTTTTGAACATTTACAGTTGAACATTTGTAGACTAGCAGTCTCTATGGTTCACAATGAATCAGTCAGAGAACTGCCCTGTCTTCTGGATCTGTAGCCCTAATATGTACTTACCTAACAGTTCATAAACACTTGTAGCTACATTCTTATCAGTTTGATAAGAATTTAGTTTAAATTAGTGTTTGTTTCTGAACTTTTAGGAGCTCATTGATAAGGGTTATAGATCCAGCCAATAGAGCAGTTTCAGACACATTCATAGTGAACCAGAGAGCCTGCTCGTCTTTAAACATACTGAAAGTGAAAGCTGTAGACAACAAACTGTTGACAATCTTTAATTAAGAAATTATAATGATTTGTTGCCCAAAATTAGTAGAAAATATGCCCCCAATGGTGTCCATAGCCTTTAAAAATAGACAGAATTGAAGTTAATGTTGATTTTGGATCAAAGTTTGCACAAGCAAATCAAAGATATGTGTATCATTTAGCTAGAATTGCGAGTCATGTTCAGACCTCTCCCTGCTTAAGGACTCTTTCACACGAGCGGCTGCCGTGCGGGTAATCTACTGCGTGAAAGAGAGCCAAGCCCTGTTCCGGACAGCAGAGACATAGAGCATTAACATGACTGATAATGCTCTGTGCCTCTCTGTGACCTTTTTACTACAAAATCATAGAGAGATAAAGTTGTCACTGTGATTTCGTAGTAAAGAGATCACAGAGAGGCACAGAGCATTATCAGTCATGTTACTGCTCCGTGTCTCTGCTGTCCGGAACGAGGCTTGGCACTCTTTCACGCAGTGGATTCCACGCACAGGATCCGCTCGTGTGAAAGAGCCCTAAGTGAGCCCTCCACCAAACAGCTAAAGCACTTCTAGCATTAATACCACCTTTAGTGATGAGCGAAGTTATGAAAAATTTGATTCGCCTGCTTCGCCGAATTTCATCACAAAGCGCATTCTTTTATATGTAGCAGGTTTACCATCATTGCGTCGCCCCCCATCATCAAAGCCCTCAGATGCCGTGTTCATCGTTGCATCTGATGCTACAGTGATGATGTCATCACGCTGGCCGAGCGAGGTGTCTGCATCTGTATGTCTATTCCGCATCTCCGCAAAAAAGATAGTACATGTCCTATTCTTGTTCATTTTGCAGACAAGATTAGGCATTGTTACAATGGGTCCGCAAAAAAAATTAATGCAATGCGGATGTCATCCATATCAGTATTTTTTGCGGATCCACGTTTTGCAGACAGCAAAATACATACAGTTATGTGAATGCACCATTAGCCTGTGCGTGAGAATACAAAAGTGGGACAGTTATAGTGAGAGAATATTTACAAAAGGTATCAAAAAAGAAAAAGATCCAAAATATGCAGATACACAAATTTTTTTGTTACATTACATCACGCACACTTGGCCAATTTCATAGCAAACTACGGTATTTTGTTTCAGAAGAGACAAGCACACCCACAGTTGGTTATAGTCTTGGGAAAAATATGCTGTTAGTATATACTTTATAATCATAGCCTCTTACCATATTTTCTCATTAGATTAAAGAGGAAGCACAGAAAAGAAACAAGGTACAAATTTAGTAGATTAGGTTTCAAAAAAATAAAGGGGTTGTCCGGGTTCAGAGATGAACCCATACATAACCTCTTGTTCCCTCATTAAGCATGAATGAGTGGAGCATAATGACATGTCATGTGCCAGAGGCCCAAGGCAGACCTCCAGGATGTCATGCATACAGGACACAGGCAAAACAGACCAAGGACCCACAGAGAACTTTATTACAAGTGTAACAAGCAGGTTAAGCAATGGTGGTAGCACTACCACAGAACCAAGTGCACCAGCAGACCAAAAGCAAAACAAACACTTTTGTTTACAGAGGCAAAACCCAGAGAGCGGAGAGCCAGTGAGCCCCGTTCTTCACAGAGCCCCTGCTGGTAGGGATGAACTGGGCGGAGGGCTCACTGGTTGCACCTCCGGGAAGGTCCCGATACACTTGGCCCCTACCTGCAGAGAACCAGACTGGTGAAACCACCAGCGGAAAAACAACAAAACTGGAACCCAAGCAAACACAGGACATAGAACAGACAACAAGATGAAGCAGATGCCTGGACCCCAAGGAGAATGGAAGCATGGTGGTCTCAGGCAGAACTGCAGGCAGAGCAGGGGCAGACACAGACAGCAGAGGGCCCCTGTGCAAAGAATGTGCCCCCCCCCCCCCCCCCCAAGCCAAATTCGCAACCTAACTTATTCCATCCTAACATTACTTATAGCAATACAAAACATACAGGGTAAGGCTACTTTCACATCTGTGGCACTACGCTCCGGCCACCTGATCCAGCGGGAAATGCAAGGAATCGGCCGGACACAAACCGCAGCATGCAGTGCCCCCCATGTCTGCCAGTATTTAAGATAGGGCCCCAGAAGATGCCCCCATAGTGCTCCTTTCCCCCTTCTCCATAGTGCCCCCCATGTTTACTAGTATATAGGATAGGGTCCCCATAGTGCTCCCCCCTCTCCATAGTACCCCCCATGTGTGCCAGTATACAAGATAGGGCCCCCCATAGTGCTCCCCCCTCCATAGTGCCCCCCATTTGTGCCAGTATACAAGATAGGGCCCCCAATAATGCTCCTCCCCTTCCATGTTGCCCCCCATGTCTGCCAGTATATAAAATAGGCAGGCCCCCCATATGTAAATTGCTCAGGCCTCCCCCCCATATGTCACTTGCTCATATAGGCCCCCATTTATGTTGCTCAGGAGGACCCCCGCCCATATCAGTTGCTTATTTAGGTCCCCCATATGTCAATTGCTCAGATAGGCCCCCATATCTGTTTTTCAGGACCCCCCATATCAGATGCCCCCCATTCACGCCCCCATATCAGTTGCTCAGACCCCCCATATCAGTTGCTCATTCAGGCCGCCCATATGTCAGTTGCTCAGGACCCCCACCTATATCAGTTGCTCAGGGGGACCCACCTCCCAATATCATTTGTTTATTTATTCAGGCCCCATCCCCATATGTCAGTTGCTCATCCCCCCCATATGCTGATTCAGGCCCCCCAAATGTCACTTGCTCAGGAACCCCAGAGTCAGGCACCCCCATATGCTCATTCAGGCCCCCCATATCGATGTGACAGACCCCCAGGGCCCCCATCAGACCTCAGATCAGACTCAAAATAAATAATAAAAACGTACCTCTCCTGCTCCGCTGCTCTCCATGTCCTGTGAGTGCCTGCCCTGCTGGTCTCCAACTGCGTACAGCGTACAGAACCCCGAAACGCATTGAGCCATATATTATTTGATCATAAGCCTCCAGACGTGAGATGCCATCAATATCCGACACTTCTACGTGCGATCCTGGCCAGGGGGGTTCAAAGTCTCAAGTGTCTTGAGTTTATCCTGTTGATACGATGCGTATTCTGTATTTATCTATTGTGTGTGTTTTTTCTTTGACGGTTCACGGGAGGTATTTGCCTGGCTTCACCTGTGCCCGTCTCGTCTTTTGATCACTTATTATCATTTGGGTGTGGGTTTTGTCCCACTCCCATTAACACCTGTGCTGCCTTCCCATCGTATCAATCTGTGCACCTGCATTAATTTGCTCACTTATCTCTTTCTCCTTTTACTCCACCCTCCTGGCGCCCAATATCCTTAGGTACTTTGCTTTTCTGGGCTGATCATCCTTGATTAGTATCTTGTACCATAATCATTTTTTTTTATTTTTTATTTTTTCTCAGGCAGGACATAGGACAGACTACAATCAGAATCAGTTTAGCACTGCCAGGCTATCAGATGCAGTAGAGCACTGCTATGTTATCAGATGCAGTAGAGCACTGCTAGGTTATCAGATGCAGTAGAGCACTGCTAGGTTTTTAGATGCAGTATAGCACTGCTATGTTATCTAATGCAGTAGAGCACTGCTAGGTTATCAGATGCAGTAGAGCACTGCTATGTTATCAGATGCAGTAGAGCACTGCTATGTTATCAGATGCAGTAGAGCACTGCTATGTTATCAGATGCAGTAGAGCACTGCTAGGTTATCAGATGCAGTAGAGCACTGCTAGGTTATCAGATGCAGTAGAGCACTGCTAGGTTATCAGATGCAGTAGAGCACTGCTAGGTTATCAGATGCAGTAGAGCACTGCTATGTTATCAGATGCAGTAGAGCACTGCTATGTTATCAGATGCAGTAGAGCACTGCTATGTTATCAGATGCAGTAGAGCACTGCTAGGTTATCAGATGCAGTAGAGCACTGCTAGGTTATCAGATGCAGTAGAGCACTGCTAGGTTTTTAGATGCAGTAGAGCACTGCTAGGTTATCAGATGCAGTAGAGCACTGCTAGGTTATCAGATGCAGTAGAGCACTGCTAGGTTATCAGATGCAGTAGAGCACTGCTATGTTATCAGTTGCAGTAGAGCACTGCTAGGTTATCAGATGCAGTAGAGCACTGCTATGTTATCAGATGCAGTAGAGCACTGCTATGTTATCAGATGCAGTAGAGCACTGCTATGTTATCAGATGCAGTAGAGCACTGCTAGGTTATCAGATGCAGTAGAGCACTGCTAGGTTATCAGATGCAGTAGAGCACTGCTAGGTTTTTAGATGCAGTAGAGCACTGCTAGGTTATCAGATGCAGTAGAGCAGTGTTTCCCAACCAGCGTGCCTCCAGCTGTTGCAAAACTACAACTCCCAGCATGCCCGGACAGCCTTTGGCTGTGCAGGCATGCTGGGAGTTGTAGTTTTGCAACACCTGGAGGCACGCTGGTTGGGAAACACTGCAGTAGAGCACTGCTAGGTTATCAGATGCAGTAGAGCACTGCTAGGTTATCAGATGCAGTAGAGCACTGCTAGGTTATCAGATGCAGTAGAGCACTGCTAGGTTATCAGATGCAGTAGAGCACTGCTAGTCTAACAAGAAACAGAAAGGATAACATAAACATATCACAGAACAGATACAGGAGATCAGAAAATGCAAATAACATCATAGAACAGGTAACAACAGCATAAAACAGGACAGGTACAGATCAAACAAGGACATCATTAAAACACCAATGCAAAACCAGGCGACACCACACAGAAGGGCAGATGGTAACAACCCCCTGGGTTAGCAGCAAGGGGCTACACCCAGTAAGGCACGGGACAAAAGAAAGGCTGACCTGAGTGAGCAGCAAGGTGCTACACCCAGCAAAGACACAAGACAGACTGACTTCCTGGGTCCCACAGCTCCCAGATAGATACAGGGGGATAAAGAGGGCAGCTGATAAGCCACACCCAGGACCAGAACAGGAGCACCAGAACCACAGAAAACACAGGTTGCAGTACAGGAAGTTGCCCCAGGCAACCAGAATACACGACGTTCACCACAGCCAGAATGCCAGAGTACAAACAACCCGTGTCATAGTGAAAAACAGAGAAGCATCCAAATTCAGACCCAGTACACACAAGGCCGCAGCCAGCACGCATCGCAGA
Source organism: Bufo gargarizans (assembly GCF_014858855.1). Lineage (NCBI taxonomy): Eukaryota > Metazoa > Chordata > Amphibia > Anura > Bufonidae > Bufo > Bufo gargarizans. The sequence goes on along the minus strand of NC_058080.1, from coordinate 361,942,429 downwards.
ACCAGCATGCATGGCGAAACCCTCAGCCAGTACACAAGGCGCATGCAGCCAGCCTGCGTGGCACCATAGAAATGAGCCACAGAGATGCAGACACGGGAATATACAAACACAGGACACAGTTTACACACTACACCACAGCCAGCATGCAGTCATGCAGACACGGGGAGAACAAACATTCACAAGTAGCAGTGCACAGAAGACACCGCAGCCAGCACTCAGCCCCAAGCAACCAGCCTCCACAGGAGGCAGCCTGCAGCCAGTACGCAAGAGGGCAGCCAGTCTACATGGTCACTACTGTCACAGTGAGCCACACCGTGACAGACAGCATAAAAACATCTTATACTGGGCATAATAATTCAAAATAGTGTTTTCCGCTTCAATTAAAATTGTATTTAATAGAGGCTGCCACTACTGTGATTCTGCCTCTTTTGTCCCCAAATGCTTTTTATCCCTAAGGTAATAGTGGTATATTTTATTCAGGGCTAGTTTTGCACAATTTCATGACACCAAATGGCATCCTTAAAACATTTAGTTAATAATGATCCAGAAAGCTATTTGCTGTTTATAATTTGGACAATTACAAAAAGACATTAAAAATGCACTCAATTAAAATCAATAAGACCACAGGCCCACTTTAGAAAAAAAACCTTACCTCCTCCCAAACCTCCTATGCAAACAGGCAGTTCCAGAATTAGTGTACCACTGATTTATCCTCTCTGCAAATCTCTTAGGCACTTGACCCTGACCAAGAATAGTTCTCTCCTGTGTTGGAATTCACAGGTAAGGTGGCGCAGTGACCAGGATGCGGGTATAATAGTCTATAGTTTGTTTGTGACACCAATTGCAGCGACGCGCAGGGTATTGTCACAGGGCCCTTCAAAGATGTTATAACTCACGCCCCAGTTTAGGAATGCCAGAGTGGTGTAATGTCTCTGTATGGTAGTGGTAATAGTGTCAACGGTGTCTCCTACCTGGGTACAGCTGGGCTCCTGGCTCACTTGCAATAAATTGAGGGTAGTGATAGTGTGAGTAATCGAGGAATTTGCAGCAGAAATTGAGATCCAGACTTTTGGTGAAGTTTAAACTTGTCTTTACTGATTGTAACTTTCATCCAAGCAAGATACAGCTTTAATCTTAGGTCCCAGCAGGTATTGGCAATGGTTGGCAGGAATTTATCTTCTGCTCTATCAACCTGGAGCTTGCAGGAAAAGACGTCTGCTTTGTAGCTCTATACTGTGGCAGGAATTTGGTTTTTGCACTCTCTATCTTCTGCTGTATGGGGACTCACTGGCTGAGGAGGAATGGCTTCTCCTGGGTCTCTGGACTTTACTCACATTTATCTTCTCTGGGTATGGTTTCTTCCTGGAACTGGAGTTGTCTGTAACTTTCTGCTTTGTGTCATCCAGCTGAGCTGCAAAGCTCAGACAGGGAATTTGATCAAATCTCAGCATAAGACTTGATCCTTGCTGTCTTCCCTATGCAGGGAGAGCTAGAACTGGATCTATCTGTTTTTTTTCCTCCCTTGCTGTAGGATGTGGGAACCTCCACTTCCCTTAAGTAGGGGGGCAGAACAGAACAGGATCATTCCACTCTGAAAGGCCATAACATTAAAACTATTGCTACCAATGATGCTGCCACCTGCTAGTCAACCTGGAACATTACAAGGAAAAAAGTACCTTTAACATGGTGTTATGCACATTTGTGATTGACATAATCAAAATCACATCAAATGACAATGTAACGGCTTCTGAAGGGCAGTAGCGGAGTAGAGGAGTTTAGTAACACAACTCTGGGGTGTTACAGTGGCACTGGTTGACAACTGTCAATGTCAATGTTTACATAACAAAGGAGAGTGTAAAAAGTGTGGATAAAATTAAGAGGAGAGGTACATTTTAAAACTTTGGTTGGACGAATATGATTTATATTCATAAGATAACTATATACGATAAATCAGATGTAGGGATGGGGTTAACTGGGCACTTGACCATTGTCCTTTATTACCATAGAGCTTCAGAGGATGAGATGCACAGAGAGAAAAAAAGATTGAAGCAGAAAAACTCAGTTCCATTCAACTGTTGTTTCTAGTAGTCAGGAAGAGGACTAATTTATCCTGAGTGTGCTGCCAAACAAAAGAGGGACCAATAGAGGAAACCGTGCAGCTGTTCAAATCATCACCTCTCTGTATCAATTGCTCTTCACTGTTGTATATGTTCAGTACAGGGAAGAAAACAGGAATCTGCACATAATTAGTTTGAAACAAATTGGTCTTGTTCTGCTTGTTAGTTCAGAACATCAGAGACTCCTAGAGTGGTGAGAAACAAGGAACTCCTTCACAACCCTAGACCACCATGGACATTATTAATAAACCTTTACTGATTGAGACATTATAGGCTGCACTCTTAACCACTTCACTACCCTAGATGACCAGGGAACTTACCATTAACCTCTTTGACCACCTAGGAATTTGCCATTGGCACCCTCATTACCCTAGATCACATGGAGATGTTCTATTGACCCCTTCACTGTCATAGACCACCAAAGAATTTAGAATTAACCCCTTTAGTGTATATGACAATTAGTGGAACTGAAAAGAAACCACTTCACTGTCCTAAACCAACAGGCATTTAATCATTCAACACTTCACCACCCTAGACTAGTGTTTCTAAACCTGTGGTACATGTACCCAAGTTGCCATGTGCCACAGAGTGTGGGTTATGCAGGACTGTCCTAGCAGGGAAGGCAACTCAGACCAGAGGCCAGAAGAGCTCAGTGTCCCACCCCACATTGTAGAAAACATCATGGAAAGGGAGTGAGGTGAGTATTTGATTGTTATTTTCCTTTGCTATTTCGTATACTATTAGGCCACTATAGGATGCTATATTAAAGTGGGCTTTATTACTACTGGGGACACTATTGGGGGCATTTTTACTGCTGGGGCACACTAAGGGGACTTTATTATTACTGGGGTTACTAAGGTGTGCTTTAATACTACTGGGGGCACTATAGGTGTGGGCATTATTAATACTGGTGGCATTATTATGGGGCATTATTACTACTGGAGTTCATTCTGGTGAGTGGGGACACTATAGTAGATTTTCTTTTACTACTGAAGGTATTAAGGAGATCTTTACTACAACTGGGGAGTACTATAGAGGGGATTAATATTACTGGTGGCACTATGGTGGGCTTTATTACTACTAGGGCATTATAAGGGAAATTATTGCTACTGTGAGACTCTGGGGACCATTGTTAGTACTAAGGACACTATTGGGGACATTAATATCAGGCACACTGTAGATTATTGGGTGATAATTATAATTGGTGACAATGTAGGGGGCTCTATTACTGGTGAGGGGACTCTGGGACAGTATTATTACTATTGGTGTGACATATGGGACCACTGTATGGGGGAGGGCACCATGGCACAGTATCAGCTTTGCATAATTATTTGTGGAGCAAACTATATTTGTGCCAGTATTATTGTCAGGAACACTATTTGTTGTGCAAAATATTTGATGCCACTTTGTGAGCGTAATTATTAAAATTACTAGTACCACACAAATAGTGGAGGGGCACTATATGTGTGGTACTTATAATTTCATGGTAATGATCTAAATATGCAGTATTGGAGGTGGAAGAAGGATGACACTGTGGGGGCACCAGGATTGGGTGTTTGTGTTGAGAATGTTGTGGAAATGTGAGGAACGTAAGATGACTGTACAGAACACTTGGCCAAATGGAGAAGGGGAAATAGAACATCTAAAATCAGAGGAGACATAATTGCATGTAATACAGTAGATATGTAATGCTAATTTCTCCTGTAAGCTTGGTAGCACTAAATATAATAAATAAATAAAAAGCCATTCATCATGGGTCCAAATTTGATGTCCTGTCATTTAGACAGGAAGACAGAAAAACTCTGTGCTATTCTTTCCTTCAAATCTGAAGGGACTGCTGGTGTAGGCTCAGAACAAATCTTATTGTGGCATGAAAATAGCGTTTTTTTGTTAACATTTATCACTGATCACTTCCTTGAGGGTTCTTTGTTAGCAAATCTTGTCACTAAGAGGTACGGTACTTGGTGTGAAACGGCTGAGAAACGTTGCCCTAGTCCACTAGAAATTTGAAGCAATCCTTTTGCTACTTTAGCTTTATTACCACCTCCTGCACTACCCTAAAATAATAAATTAACTAATCATTACCAAATTTACTGCTCTAAGCCACAATGCTTATTAGCTTTACTATTCTATGCCACCAGAGATTTAATCATGATCTCTTTCACCAAATCTATACTTCCAGGGGTTAAAACATTAAACCATTCATTATCATAAACCATGGATAACCTCTTTCACTTCCCAATATAAAAAAAAAACTGTTAAAGATTACCCATTCTCTTTGTGTTTTATGCAAAAACCAATTTTGTTTATTTTCACCTTTTACATTTTCAAAATAACAAAAAAGGAAAAGGGCTCGAAGCAAAACTTTGGGCACCCTATATGGATAATACCTAGTGGCACCTCCTTTGGCAAGTATCGCTGCTTGTGTCACAGGGAGCTGGCGGCGTGCTCTTTATTCGCAGCGCCGCCGGCATCCTACACATACAGCGGAGTGAGGACGCGATCTGTGTCCTCGTCTCCATGGGGACCAGGGGGCGGGGAGGACGCCTCCTTAGTGGGATCTGAGCGCCGATATTAATGAATCGGCACTGAGCTATGTTATGAGCAATCAGAGTCACGTGATGCTGGCCACATCACGTAACTCACCTGTAGGGGTTATTTAACCCCTTAAGGACCTATGATGTACTGGTACGGCATGTTTCCAGAGTCCTTAAGGACCCATGATGTACCTTTACATCCTAACTTTAAAACTGGATTGCAGCGCAGCGGGGGTTAATAGGAACAGGATTTCCGCTAAAATATTTCAGCGGGCATCCTGTCACAACGCCAGGGGGGTCATGTGACCCCCCTGTATAGGAGATCGCAGCAAACCGCAGGTCAATTCAGACCTGCGGTTTGCAGCGGCGATCGGCGGTGCCATCGGGTCCCCTTGCGGCTGTAGGGGGGACCCGATGGCATGGAAGGCAGCGCGATGCCTAAGGAAGGCATCGCGCTGCCTTCCGGTAGCGAGCCTGTGAGATCCAGCCCCCTGGATCTCACAGGCCGGAAGCTGTATGAGTAATACACACAGTACTACTCATACAGCCAATGCATTCCAATACAGAAGTATCGGAATGCATTGTAAAGGATTAGACCCCCGAAAGTTCAATTCCCAAAGTGGGACAAAAAATAAAGTGAAAAAAAGTTTAAGAAATAAAGTTTTCCCCCCAAAAATGTAAAGTTTGAAGTAAAAATAAGAAAAAACTTAATTTTCCCAAAATAAAGTAAAAAAAATAGCTAAAAAATAGGGGGTCGTATCGACCGGCCCTGTAAACATATCACATGAAGTAACCCCTCAGATAAACACCGTAAAAAAATTAAAATAAAAACTGCTAAATAAGCAATTTTTTGGTCACCTTACATCACAAAAAGTACAACAGCAAGCGATCAAAAAGGCGTTTCCCACAAAAATAGTACCAAGATAACTGTCACCTCATCCCGCAAAAAATTAGCCCCTACCATGAGACAATCTCCCAAAAAATAAAAAAAACTATGGCTCAGAATATGGAGACACTAAAACATCATTTTTTTTGTTTTAAAAAAGCTGTTTTTGTGTAAAACTTACATAAATAAAAAAAAGTATACATATTAGGTATCGCCGCGTCCGTATAGACCGGCTCTATCAAAATATCACATGACCTAACCCCTTAGATGAACACCGTAAAAAAAAAATAATGTGCTAAATAAAACATTTTTTGTCACCTTACATCACAAAAAGTGTAATAGCAAGCGATCAAAAAGTCATATGCACCCCAAAATTGTGCCAATCAAACTGTGATCTCATCACACAAAGAATGAGACCCTACCTAAGAAAGTCGCCCAAAAACTGAAAAAACTATGGCTCCCAGAATATGGAGACACTAAAACAAACATGTTTTTTTTTTGGGTTCAAAAATTAAATCATTGTGTAAAACTTACATAAATAAAAAAAAGTATACATATTAGGTATCTCCGCGTCCATATCGACTGTATCTATAAAAAAAAAAATCACATGACCTAACCCGTCAGGTGAACACCATAAAAAACAAACAAAAAAAAACAGTGTTAAATAAACAATTTTTTGTCACCTTACATCACAAAAAGTGTAATAGCAAGCGATCAAAAAGTCACATGCACCCCAAAATAGGGCCAATAAAACCGTCATCTCATCCCGCAAAAATCATACCCTACCCAAGGTAATCGCCCAAAAAGTGAAAAAATTATGGCTCTGAGACTATGGAAACACTAAAACATGATTTTTTTTGTTTAAAAAAAGAAATCATTGTGTAAAACTTACATAAATAAAAAAAAGTATACATGTTAGGTATCGCCGCATCCGTGACAACCTGGTCTATAAAAATATCACATGATCTAACCTGTCAGATAAATGTTGTAAATAACAAAAAATAAAAACGGTGCCAAAACAGCTATTTATTGTTACCTTGCCTCACAAAAAGTGTAATATAGAGCAACCAAAAATCATATGTACCCTAAACTAGTATCAATAATACTGCCACCCTATCCCGTAGTTTCTAAAATGGGGTCACTTTTTTGGAGTGTCTACTCTAGGGGTGCATCAGGGGGGCTTCAAATGGAACATGATGTAAAAAAAAACAGTCCAGCAAAACCTGCCTTCCAAAAACCCTATGGCATTCCTTTCCTTCTGCGCCCTGCCATGTGCCCGTACAGCAGTTTACGACCACATATGGGGTGTTTCTGTAAACTACAGAATCAGGGCCATAAATATTGAGTTTGGTTTGGCTGTTAACCCTTGATTTGTTAGTGGAAAAATGGAAAATCTGCCAAAAAAGTAAAATTTTGAAACTGTATCTCTATATTCCAATAATTCTTGTGGAACACCTAAAGGGTTAACAAAGTTAGTAAAATCAGTTTTGAATACCTTGAGGGGTGTAGTTTATCGAATGGGGTCATTTTTAGGTGGTTTCTATTATGTAAGCCTCGCAAAGTGACTTCAGACCTAAACTGGTCCCTAAAAATTGGGTTTTTGAAAATTTCTGAAATATTTCAAGATTTGCTTCTAAACTTCTAAGCCTTGTAACATCCCCAAAAAATAAAATATCATTCCCAAAATGATCCAAACATGAAATAGACATATGGGGAATGTAAAGTAATAACTATTTTTGGAGGTATTACTATGTATTATAGTAGTAGAGAAATTGAAACTTGTATTTTTTACAAATTTTTGATACATTTGGTATTTTTTTATAAATAGAAATTAATTTTTTTAACTCCATTTTACCAGTGTCATGAAGTACAATATGTGACGAAAAAAACTAACTCCGAATGGCCTGGATAAGTTAAAGCGTTTTAAAGTTATCAGCACTTAAAGTGACACTGGTCAGATTTGCAAAAAATGGCCAAGTCCTTAAGGTGAAATAGGGCTGAGTCCTTAAGGCCAGCCTGCTGGCCACAGGTTGCCTGTGATTGGTCTTGCTACCCTCACCAGCATTGTGTATATCGTGTACTCTCTTTGGTTTGACCTCAGCATTATGTTTGACTTCGACCTTGTGACCTCCTTGGATTTCACGTGACCTTATGGCTTCTGACTCCGGATTGTGTTTTGACCTTGTTAATGTATTGCTCCCTTTGTACCTGCGTGACCTCCTGGCTTTGACTTTGGCTTGTCTGACTCTGTTATGGTAATCCTCTTACCTTCTTAGGCCCCTGCACGTATCTAAGCGAGAGACTGCCGCCAAGTTGTACGCCGTCGGTTATTACGGGCCGTGCAAGTAGGCAGGGACAGAGGTGGGGTGGAGTTTAGGGCAGAACTTATCCGTAGCATGAAAATGCACAGTAAATTTCAAATTGCACATGTTGCAATTTAAGAACTCCTCAAAGAGTGGTATGGCCGCCACATCACCCGACCATATAAACAGCAGGTCGTCGATGTAATGGCCATACCACTCCAGCGAGGGTGCCCAGGGATTGGTTGGGGAGAATAAAAATGCCTGTTCCCACCAGGCCATATACACGTTGGCCAGGGAAGGGGAGAATTTAGCTCCCATGGAAACTCCCGATAATTGCAGGAAAAACCTGTAACTGAACATAATTTTTTTTGTTTTAATAGAAAAAAAAACACATCGCACACGTAGCCCTGGAAAGGAATAGGAAAATCTGAGTACATAGCAAGATACCAACTTAGTTGTGACAGCTTGTAAACACTTTTTGTGGCCAGCCAAGAGTCTTTCAATTCTTGTTTGAGGGGTTTTCATCCATTCTTCCTTGCAAAAGTCTTCCAGTTCTGTGAGATTCCTGGGCTGTTTTGCATGCACTGCTCTTTTGAGGTTTATCCACAGATTTTCAATGATGTTCAAAACAGGGGACTATGGCGGTCATGGTAAAACCTGCAGGTTGCACCTTTTGAGGTAGTCTATTGTGGTGTTTGAGGTGTGTTTAGGATGATTATCCATTTGTAGAAGCCATCGTCTTTTCAACTTCAACTATTTTACAGTTGGTATTATGTTTGCTTCCAGAATTTGCTGGAATTTAATTAAATACATTCTTCTCTCTACCCATGAAATGTTCCCTGTGCCATTGGCAGAAATACAGCCCAAAACCATAATTGAGCCACACCCATGCTTAATAGTTAGAGAGGCATTCTTTTCATGAAATTCTGTACCCTTTTTTCTCCAAACATAACTTTGCTCATTGTGGCCAAAGAGTTCTATTTTAACTTCATCCGTCTACAATACTTTTAGGAGAGGTTTTCTTCTTATGATGTTTCCATGAAGGCCATATTTTTGGGCAGGTGTAGCTGAACAAAAGAACAATGTACCACAACTCCAGAGTCTGCTAAATTTTCCTGAAGGTCTTTTACAGTGAAGTGGGAGTTCTGATTTGCCTTTCTAGCAATCCTATGAGCAGCTGTCTCTGAAATTTTTCTCTTGACCTCCCCTGTTCCTGTTAACTGCCATTTCTTAATTACATTTCGAACTGAGGAAATGGCTACCTGAAAACACTTTGTTATCTTCTTATAGCCTTCTCCTGCTTTGTGGGCCTTATCCATTTTCATTTTCAGAGTGTTAGGCAGCTGCTTAGAAGAACCCATGGCTGCTGTTTCTTGGTTCAAGGTTAGAGGAGTCAGGGTATTTATAAAGCTTTAAAATTTGTATCACTTGGCCTTTCCTAATGATGATCGTGAATAAGCCTTAACCCTAAATGACTATTTAAGGTCTAAAAACCTTGGTCAAAGTTATCTGAGTTCTCAAACCTCCTTGGGTTCTCATACTTTTGCAAGATACTCCATTTTCACTCATTTTATCTTCAAACGTTTGCATACCAGTATATATATATATATATACAGTACAGACCAAAAGTTTGGACACACCTTCTCATTCAAAGAGTTTTCTTTATTTTCATGACTGTGAAAATTGTAGATTCACACTGAAGGCATCAAAACTATGAATTAACACATGTGGAATTATATACATAACAAAAAAGTGTGAAACAGCTGAAAATATGTCATATTCTAGGTTCTTCAAAGTAGCCACCTTTTGCTTTGATTACTGCTTTGCACACTCTTGGCATTCTCTTGATGAGCTTCAAGAGGTAGTCACCTGAAATGGTTTTCACTTCACAGGTGTGCCCTATCAGGTTTATTAAGTGGGATTGCTTGCCTTATAAATGGGGTTGGGACCATCAGTTGCATTGTGGAGAAGTCAGGTGGATACACAGCTGATAGTCCTACTGAATAGACTGTTAGAATTTGTATTATGGCAAGAAAAAAGCAGCTAAGTAAAGAAAAAACGAGTGGTCATCATTACTTTAAGAAATGAAGGCCAGTCAGTGCGAAAAATTGGGAAAACTTTGAAAGTGTCCCCAAGTGCAGTCACAAAAACCATCAAGCACTACAAAGAAACTGGCTCACATGCGGAACGCCCCAGGAAAGGAAGACCAAGAGTCACCTCTGCTGCGGAGGATAAGTTCATCCGAGTCACCAGCCTCAGAAATCGCAGGTTAACAGCAGCTCAGATTAGAGACCAGGTCAATGCAAAACAGAGTTTTAGCAGCAGACACATCTCTAGAACAACTGTTAAGAGGAGACTGTGTGAATCAGGCCTTCATGGTAGAATATCTGCTAGGAAACCACTGCTAAGGACAGGCAACAAGCAGAAGAGACTTGTTTGGGCTAAAGAACACAAGGAATGGACATTAGACCAGTGGAAATCTGTGCTTTGGTCTGATGAGTCCAAATTTGAGATCTTTGGTTCCAACCACCGTGTCTTTGTGCGACGCAGAAAAGGTGAACGGATGGACTCTACATGCCTGGTTTCCACCGTGAAGCATGGAGGAGGAGGTGTGATGGTGTGGGGGTGCTTTGCTGGTGACACTGTTGGGGATTTATTCAAAATTGAAGGCATACTCAACCAGCATGGCTACCACAGCATCTTGCAGCGGCATGCTATTCCATCCGGTTTGCGGTTAGTTGGACCATCATTTATTTTTCAACAGGACAATGACCCCAAACACACCTCCAGGCTGTGTAAGGGCTATTTGACCATTAAGGAGAGTGATGGGGTGCTGCTCCAGATGACCTGGCCTCCACAGTCACCGGACCTGAACCCAATCGAGATGGTTTGGAGTGAGCTGGACCGCAGAGTGAAGGCAAAAGGGCCAAGTGCTAAGCATCTCTGGGAACTCCTTCAAGACTGTTGGAAGACCATTTCAGATGACTACCTCTTGAAGCTCATCAAGAGAATGCCAAGAGTGTGCAAAGCCGTGATCAAAGCAAAAGGTGGCTACTTTGAAGAACCTAGAATATGACATATTTTCAGTTGTTTCACACTTTTTTTTTATGTATGTAATTCCACATGTGTTAATTCATAGTTTTGATGCCTTCAGTATGAATCTACAATTTTCATAGTCATGAAAATAAAGAAAACTCTTTGAATGAGAAGGTGTGTCCAAACTTTTGGTCTGTACTGTATATATATATATATATATATATCTATCACTTGGCCACTATATTGTAGTATCATATGAATTATATACTCAGTATTATTTTTGCACTTTACAATTTATAATAAGGTTGTATATCTACTATAATGGGGACACTATATGTGAGTATTATATTGGTTTTATATGGCAGTTTGTTATCTGTATATTGAATGGTTATATTTGCAGCATTGTGTTGGCAGTAATGTAGGCAGCATATCGTAGTTGTTTAGATACCATAAAGAGATATTATTTAGGTATTTTATGTCAGTACATACTGTCATAATACTACCTAAAAATGAAGACAGAGGACAGGCTACCAAGCATGATCACTGTTTATTAACATGACTCTAGAGAAAAAAGTCTGCAAACTAAGCAGATCTAAAAAAGCAAGTATGTGAGCTTGCAAGTGTATTTTGATCTAAAGTGTGTTTTGTTTTAAATGTGTGACTTGATTAACATATTTTTCAAACTATAAGGCTAATTTAATATTTGCGGTAGCCTTTTCCGGCAGCCTGCCAGATCCATCCTACTATAAGTCCACCGTGCTACCGGAAGTCCACTCTGGCCCCATTCACTAAAATGGGGACAGACTGGAGGTCTGGTTGCAGCACGGCAAACATGCCGAGAGGCAGCCGGAAAAAAACTACATCATGCTGTGCTGCGTAGTGAATGGGGCCGGAGCAGACTGCCGGCGGACGATGGACTTGCAGTAGCACAGATCCGGCAGGCTGTTCCCCCACCGGAACAGCCTGCAGGAAAAGGCTACCGCAAGTGTGAAAGTAGCCTTAGACACACCAAACTTTAAGGAGGACCCAGGATTTGGAGGAGGAAAATAATATTTTTCATCAGACCTCAGATCAAATCCCAAAATCAGCTCTATCAGCCTCAGATCAGACACTCAGACCCCCAAGCTCCATCAGCTTCAGATCAGACCTCCTGCTTTTTCCAACAAGATAGGGAAAAATGCCACACCTCACAGAACTCACTGGCACGGGTTCATGAGCTGTTTATGGAGCAGCAAACTGTGAGCAAGAAGTTATGGCTCCCCAGACTTCTCTACATTTGCGGCCCGCAAACGGCTGGTCAGCAATCCACAGCCGCCGGCCGTGTGCACCCCACATCACGGATGCGGACCCATTCACTTGAATGGGTCCGCAATTCGGGATACGCGGAACGGAGTCACGGAATGGAACACCGGAAGCACTACGGAGTGCTTCCTTGGTGTTTCTTTCCATTGTTCCGCACCGCAGATAAATATGACGTGTCAAGTTGAATGGGTCCAGCCCGCTGCACGGATGCACGGATGTTGCAGTCCCCAATACACGGAACAGCCGCACAACGGCCGTGTGCATGAGGCCTTACAAACAATGTTACTATATTATGAATGGGAGCTGTGGGAAGTGCCAAGTGACAGCAAACCCCATTTATTTTTATGGGGAGCATATTGAGCATGCTTTCTGCCAATTGGTTGGTTCGTAAGATCAGTTGGGGGTTCAGTAGATTCCTACTAATCAATTTATTTATTGCATGTCTATGTCCAATATGATGTAAAAAGACTTTCAGCTATATTAAGAACATTTAAGTTTTTCACATTTCAACCCTTTGAAAAAAATAAACTCTGTCAGTGACTTAGGAAACTGTATTGTGTGAAGCACAGAAAGCTTCTCCATGAAACGATTTCTTGTAAATGGAAACATCTGGTATTTCCCTGTAGTGCAGCTTGTAACTAGTGACCCATGGTTGGTTCTAAAGTTCAGAGATGAAGACTTGTGATTTGTGCACTGATGGCAGTATCCCATACAGGAATCTCTGATGACAGGCAGACATTTGGTCTGTACAGTGTCAATGGCACTATTGTCAGTTCTTAGTATGCTAAGAAGCACTTGGGGGCACTGTTAACTCTGCCCTCCCCTTCAGTCTCTTGGGTATGTTCTAAAATTATAGGGTAAATCATTCAATTACTGTATACTAAATGCAGATTTCAAGAGCAACGCAAGCAGATTAAACAGATCTATCTAATAGTCTTGTTATAGAAAGCAGCCATCAATCACACATTGCATAATACTATTTAATTACTTGCGGCATACAGTTGACCTTGAATATATTGTATATGGAGTCTAATGTATGAATGCACATCATGTGTGTTTTGTGGGCACTTTGTATACTATCCATTTTTTCTTAAGACGGCTTTACCTGTTTTGAAGGATATTATTCCTAAAATGTTCTTCCTCATTGTGTATTTTGGAGGAGAGTAGAAGTCTGGAGAGAATTAACATGAAGCAATCTAGCAGTGTATAAAACCCCTCTGAAGGTCATTTGATCTAGGTTTCCTCTCTGGCACAGCGATGGAATGAGCTGTTGACTGCCTGCAGCAGCACCGTGGGCTCCTCTTACAGATATCTACCTGAGAGCATCCTACGCCATTTAGCATAAAAGTCATTTGAGCTCTGGCCCCCTGTCTGCAACTCACTTATTTACTGGTAGCTGATAACTTTCTGGAACATAGAAGGCACCCACCAGCTTTAGAGAGATAGATGTTTGAGGTGAAAAACATTTAACCCCCTCCATTGGAAATAATTGGCTTGTTTATGATTTTCTCGGGCGCCAGATACCAATGAAATTGTGCATGGTAACAAACACATCAACCACTGGCACATTCCTTTGCGTTGCAGACCTTGCTACAGTGTGACATTCATTTCCTTCAACTACCTGCTTCAGTGGTGACAATTAGAAACTAGCCTGGATAGATTGATGTTTCTGTGGCCCTAAGGCTTTGCTACATATTTAGTCGAGTTTGTTCTCACAGCTAAAGAATATTTTAGGTATATTCATTTTAATAAGCTATGTGTCACGCAAGCAATAGAAAATCCTTCACTGTACCCATACACTAGTGGCTGATTCATACAGACAGGTATGCCGGGAATATGCTAACCTGATTTAGGATTCGTTGGTAGGGAGATATAATTCAGTGACAGGTTAAATAGTCTCTTCTACATGAAACCTCTTCTACTCTTTGACATAAAGATAGATAGATAGATATGTAAATTTTATATTTCTACTTGCTTTCAGTCCTCTGCGTTAAGCCCACACAGCACATGGGCTCTTTATGCTGACATAGCCAGAGGACTCCTAAGCGCTGCAATGTAATGGAGGGGACTCTTAAGAGCTCCAGGGCATAGATGCTCTGCAGGCTTGTAAGAAGGTTGCAAATACCCTTGCTCCTTTTACAAAGAAAACTAACTATCCCATTTCATGTTATTGTCCTTAATATGGTGGCAATATCACCCAGGTTCTACTGCTGAACTGTCATGTTACTGAACTCTGCAGAATATGCAAATATCCATTACAAATGTGATAATCTCTATGACATGCTATCTCATTATATCTCGCCGCACTTAATACACTGTGTGATGTGCCATGTAATGTACCATGTAATTTGCCTTATGCCACTGTTTTACACCAGCAAGGAAATGGGCATAGTTGTATATTATATATTGTGACATCACAGAGCCATAACATGGGAGAGATGACCTGGAAGTCATATACCTTTAGGCAGGATATCAATGGGCGTTGCATTCATAATGGTGGTAAACCGCGCTATCTATTATCTCAAATGCACTGTTTGTGATAGACACTGCAATGTGAACTTCTGGCAGGAATCGGCTAACTGACAGAAACGCAGCAGTGCTGGGCTCAGTGAGGGGTCAGTGGATGGGTTATGTCCAAGTCATCTGCAGGGAGCCCCTGTGGGAGCCAGTGTAGAGGATGGGAGTGGCAGTGGCTCTGATGTAGTGTAGTTGTAATGTCATAGTGTCCTACCTCAAGATAATCGCTCCTTGGGGACCATTATAGTGAAAGTTGTAGCACTGAATAATGAGGCCAGACTTGAATGTAACAAAGTCCTTGAAAATACAGACAGTAGCAGCAGGCTTTAGTGCAATTCTTTTCTGGCACAAGCTGAGGAGGTATGGTGGCAGGTTGGATGGCTGCAGTTTCAGCACTCAGATGTTACTGGCCTAATGGTGGTTTGGTGATAAGGGTGTATTTGGCCTGTTTTCCCTCACTTTGCAGCAGAGGCAGCAGAAGCTGGATGCAGCCATTCAGTCTGCTGTCTCCTATCCCAAGACTCCTCTTGAGTCCTTCTTCAATTCTGGGGAGTGAGTGTTCTAGAAGCTGCTTCCTCACTCTCTGGCAGGAGAGGGTCCTCCACATCCCCTCTATGCCTCACTCAGAAGCTAGATTCCCCTGATTCTACCTGGCTCAACCTCCACCTTGGCAGGAAGTCAGCCTAGCCCACGTCTACCAAAAAGGGGGAGAAATGGAATGGTAAGTTCCATTTCTGTTACCGAACATTGTCAACCATACTCCATCTGCTAGTGAAATATGTATAACGTACAGTCAATAAGTACAAAATAGTAATACCCCCACTCAGGGGTATTACATATCCTCACACTGGGAGCACTTTCAAAATCAATATATTGATGTGCCTGACAGCAACACATGGTCAGTAGTATACAGGTAATATTTTGAGATGCTGGAAGTCACTGCAACTGGAGGGAGAGGAACCCAGCTGACTCCTGTATGTTAGTTAGTTAGCAAGTAGTGGTAGGTATCTCAAGTTAGCAAAATACATCCTGGCCTAGAGAGAAAGCAGTTGAGCGGGAGGCCAGAGCAGGGGTATCCGCCTTGCTCTTCCTATGGAGAAGCCAGGTCAGGAATACAGACCAGCACATTTGCTGCAAGCAGACATCTGTAGTAGAGTGCAATTTGGACTTTGTATGTCAGTGTGTCATGGAATGACAGATTCCATGACCAGGCACATACATAGAAATCACTGGGCCCCATAGCAAGAATCTAATTTGGACCCCCATGCCCCATTCATAGCCCCTCCCACTACCCATTCATGGCCAGTATATACAGCCGTGTATTGATATGTGAGGTATGAGGTATAAATTACAGCTCATACCTCACATATCAGTACACTGTTGTATATAATATATATCTGTACACACTGCTTTTATATACCTTGTAACTCACATATCAGTACACTACTAGTTATACTACATGCCATTGTCCACTGCATCCATCATACTGTATAATAGATGCAGTGTGTATATATATACAGTACAGACCAAAAGTTTGGACACACCTTCTCATTCAAAGAGTTTTCTTAATTTTCATGACTATGAAAATTGTAGATTCACACTGAAGGCATCAAAACTATGAATTAACACATGTGGAATTATATACATAACAAAAAAGTGTGAAACAACTGAAAAATATGTCATATTCTAGGTTCTTCAAAGTAGCCACCTTTTGCTTTGATTACTGCTTTGCACACTCTTGGCATTCTCTTGATGAGCTTCAAGAGGTCGTCACCTGAAATGTTTTTCACTTCACAGGTGTGCCCTGTCAGGTTTAATAAGTGGGATTTCTTGCCTTATAAATGGGGTTGGGACCATCAGTTGCGTTGTGGAGAAGTCAGGTGGATACACAGCTGATAGTCCTACTGAATAGATTTGTATTATGGCAAGAAAAAAGCAGCTAAGTAAAGAAAAACGAGTGGCCATCATTACTTTAAGAAATGAAGGTCAGTCAGTCCGAAAAATTGGGAAAACTTTGAAAGTGTCCCCAAGTGCAGTCACAAAAACCATCTAGCGCTACAAAGAAACTGGCTCACATGCGACCACCCCAGGAAAGGAAGACCAAGAGTCACCTCTGCTGCGGAGGATAAGTTCATCCGAGTAACCAGCCTCAGAAATCGCAGGTTAACAGCAGCTCAGATTAGAGACCAGGTCAATGCCACACAGAGTTCTAGCAGCAAAATCACATCTCTAGAACAACTGTTAAGAGGAGACTGTGTGAATCAGGCCTTCATGGTAGAATATCTGCTAGGAAACCACTGCTAAGGACAGGCAACAAGCAGAAGAGACTTGTTTGGGCTAAAGAATACAAGGAATGGACATTAGACCAGTGGAAATCTGTTCTTTGGTCTGATGAGTCCAAATTTGAGATCTTTGGTTCCAACCACCGTGTCTTTGTGTGACGCAGAAAAGGTGAACGGATGGACTCTACATGCCTGGTTCCCATCGTGAAGCATGGAGGAGGAGGTGTGATGGTGTGGGGGTGCTTTGCTGGTGACACTGTTGGGGATTTATTCAAAATTGAAGGCATACTGAACCAGCATGGCTACCACAGCATCTTGCAGCGGCATGCTATTCCATCCGGTTTGCGTTTAGTTGGACCATCATTTATTTTTCAACAGGACAATGACCCCCAAACACACCTCCAGGCTGTGTAAGGGCTATTTGACCATGAAGGAGAGTGATGGGGTGCTGCGCCAGATGACCTGGCCTCCACAGTCACCGGACCTGAACACAATTGAGATGGTTTGGGGTGAGCTGGACCGCAGAGTGAAGGCAAAAGGGCCAACAAGTGCTAAGCATCTCTGGGAACTCCTTCAAGACTGTTGGAAGACCATTTCAGGTGACTTTCTCTTGAAGCTCATCAAGAGAATGCCAAGAGTCTGCAAAGCAGTAATCAAAGCAAAAGGTGGCTACTTTGAAGAACCTAGAATATGACATATTTTCAGTTGTTTCACACTTTTTTGTTATGTATATAATTAGGCATGTGTTAATTCATAGTTTTGATGCCTTCAGTGTGAATCTACAATTTTCATAGTCATGAAAATAAAGAAAACTCTTTGAATGAGAAGGTGTGTCCAAACTTTTGGTCTGCACTGTATATATATCTAGTGTACATACAGGTCCTTCTAAAAAAATTTGCATATTGTGATAAAGTTCATTATTTTCTGTAATGTACTGATAAACATTAGACTTTCATATATTTTAGATTCATTACACACAACTGAAGTAGTTCAAGCCTTTTATTGTTTTAATATTGATAATTTTGGCATACAGCTCATGAAAACCCAAAATTCCTATCTAAAAAAATTTGCATATTTCATCCGACCAATAAAAGAAAGTCAACCTTCAAATAATTATGTTCAGTTATGCACTCAATACTTGGTCGGGAATCCTTTTGCAGAAATGACTGCTTCAATGCGGCGTGGCATGGAGGCAATCAGCCTGTGGCACTGCTGAGGTGTTATGGAGGCCCAGGATGCTTCGATAGCGGCCTTAAGCTAATCCAGAGTGTTGGGTCTTGCGTCTCTCAACTTTCTCTTACCAATATCCCACAGATTCTCTATGGGGTTCAGGTCAGGAGAGTTGGCAGGCCAATTGAGCACAGTAATACCATGGTCAGTAAACCATTTACCAGTGGTTTTGGCACTGTGAGCAGGTGCCAGGTCGTGCTGAAAAATGAAATCTTCATCTCCATAAAGCTTTTCAGCAGATGGAAGCATGAAGTGCTCCAAAATCTCCTGATAGCTAGCTGCATTGACCCTGCCCTTGATAAAAAACAGTGGACCAACACCAGCAGCTGACATGGCACCCCAGACCATCACTGACTGTGGGTACTTGACACTGGACTTCAGGCCTTTTGGCATTTCCCTCTCCCCAGTCTTCCTCCAGATTCTGGCATTTCCGAATGACATGCAACAGTCCAGTGCTGCTTCTCTGTAGCCCAGGTCAGGCGCTTCTGCCGCTGTTTCTGGTTCAAAAGTGGCTTGACCTGGGGAATGCGGCACCTGTAGCCCATTTCCTGCACACGCCTGTACACGGTGGCTCTGGATGTTTCTACTCCAGACTCAGTCCACTGCTTCCGCAGGTCCCCCAAGGTCTGGAATCGGTCCTTCTCCACAATCTTCCTCAGGGTCCGGTCACCTCTTCTCGTTGTGCAGCGTTTTCTGCCACACTTTTTCCTTCCCACAGACTTCCCACTGAGGTGCCTTGATACAGCACTCTGGGAACAGCCTATTCGTTCAGAAATTTCTTTCTGTGTCTTACCCTCTTGCTTGAGGGTGTCAATGATGGCCTTCTGGACAGCAGTCAGGTCAGCAGTCTTACCCATGATTGCGTTTTTGAGTAATGAACCAGGCTGGGAGTTTTTAAAAGCCTCAGGAATCTTTTGCAGGTGTTTAGAGTTAATTCGTTGATTCAGATAATTAGGTTAATAGCTCGTTTAGAGAACCTTTTCATGATATGCTAATTTTTTTAGATAGGAATTTGGGGTTTTCATGAGCTGTATGCCAAAATCATCAATATTAAAACAATAAAAGGCTTGAACTACTTCAGTTAGTGTGTAATGAATCTAAAATATATGAAAGTCTAATGTTTAACAGTACATTACAGAAAATAATGAACTTTATCACAATATGCATTTTTTTTTAGAAGGACCTGTATATATATTTGCTTGAGAAAGGCTCAATTGTAGAGCCGAAACGTTGCCACATTTTGGGTGAATAAATCTTTTGGATTTTGTTTTGTCCCACACTTGAGTGCTGCTCTCTTTTCTACATGTGACTACAGGGAGTGCAGAATTATTAGGCAAGTTGTATTTTTGAGGATAAATTTTATTATTGAACAACAACCATGTTCTCAATGAACCCAAAAAACTCATTAATGTCAAAGCTGAATATTTTTGGAAGTAGTTTTTAGTTTGTTTTTAGTTTTAGCTATTTTAGGGGGATATCTGTGTGTGCAGGTGACTATTACTGTGCATAATTATTAGGCAACTTAACAAAAAACAAATATATACCCATTTCAATTATTTATTTTTACCAGTGAAACCAATATAACATCTCAACATTCACAAATATACATTTCTGACATTCAAAAACAAAACAAAAACAAATCAGTGACCAATATAGCCACCTTTCTTTGCAAGGACACTAAAAAGCCTGCCATCCATGGATTCTGTCAGTGTTTTGATCTGTTCACCATCAACATTGCGTGCAGCAGCAACCACAGCCTCCCAGACACTATTCAGAGAGGTGTACTGTTTTCCCTCCTTGTAAATCTCACATTTGATGATGGACCACAGGTTCTCAATGGGGTTCAGATCAGGTGAACAAGGAGGCCATGTCATTAGATTTTCTTCTTTTATACCCTTTCTTGCCAGCCACGCTGTGGAGTACTTGGACGCGTGTGATGGAGCATTGTCCTGCATGAAAATCATGTTTTTCTTGAAGGATGCAGACTTCTTCCTGTACCACTGCTTGAAGAAGGTGTCTTCCAGAAACTGGCAGTAGGACTGGGAGTTGAGCTTGACTCCATCCTCAACCCGAAAAGGCCCCACAAGCTCATCTTTGATGATACCAGCTCAAACCAGTACTCCACCTCCACCTTGCGTTTTCCACACGCTTCTTGCGACCCTGTTGACTATTTCGAATGAAACGCTTGATTGTTCGATTATCACGCTTCAGAAGCTTTGCAATTTTAAGAGTGCTGCATCTCTCTGCAAGATATCTCACTATTTTTGACTTTTCTGAGCCTGTCAAGTCCTTCTTTTGACCCATTTTGCCAAAGGAAAGGAAGTTGCCTAATAATTATGCACACCTGATATAGGGTGTTGATGTCATTAGACCACACCCCTTCTCATTACAGAGATGCACATCACCTAATATGCTTAATTGGTAGTAGGCTTTCGAGCCTATACAGCTTGGAGTAAGACAACATGCATAAAGAGGATGATGTGGTCAAAATACTAATTTGCCTAATAATTCTGCACTCCCTGTATAGGATAAGTTTTAGCCCTTAGTTGTTTCATAGTACATCGGTGCTGCCTCCAGTTTTTTTTTGTATATATACATATATATATATATATATATATATATACACATATATATACACACACATACTATCAGAAGGACCCAGCTTTGCATGGGTACATTTCATCTATTTCATTTAGTTTTTGTGTCATTAAAAGATTTCGACAGTATCTCCCATAAGAGTGACCTCTACAGCACCCTGCCCCCTTAACAGTGAACTCCACAGCCCCCTACCCCTTAACACTGACTCCCCTAAAGTTCCCTGCCTCCTTAAAATGGGACCTCCACAGCAGCCCACCCCCTTAACTTTGACCTTCATAGCAGCCCGTCCGTTTAACAGTGAGTTCCACAAAACCCCAAACCCTTTACAGTAACCTCAACTGGGGTCCACCCCTTTAACAATGACCTCTACAGCACCTGCCGCTTAACACTGACTTCCAAAGCAGACGGTCCCCTTAACTGTGACCTCCACTGTTCCCTGCCCCCTTAACAGAGACCTGCACAGTGCCCACCCCTTTAACAGTGACTGCCACAATACCCTGCTCTTACTGTCACAGTACTCTGTTCTCTTAACAGTGACCTCCACAGTTCCCCACTCGCTTAACAGGGACCTCCACAGCAGCTTCCCCTTTAACAGTGGCCTCCACAGTCCCCTGCCCTCTTAACAGTAACATCCACAGCTAACGCCCCTTTAACAGTGACCTCCACAGTACCCTGTCTCCTTAACAGTGATTTCCACAATGCCCGCACCTCTAACAGTGAACTCCACAGTGGCCCGCCCTTTATTTGTGACCTCCACAGCAGCCCGCCTTTTATTTGTGACCTCTGCAGTAACCCGTCTCGTTAACAGTAATTTCCATAATAACCCACCCTCTTATACAGCTTTTCTCTTAGCATCTGACAACAATTGTCCAATTGTCTTACAGTGCATTATTTTCTTTAATTGACAGTATATAAAACCCCACAGAATTAGTATACACTTAAAGGGAACCTGTCATCAACTTTATGCTGACCGTACTGAGGGCAGTATAAAGTAGTGACAGACATGCTGATTTCAGCGATGTGTCACTCATCAGCTAAAAGTAAGTGGTTGCCGAGAACCAGCATCATTACCATTACAGCCCAGGCCTTGAAAAGAGTCAAATCTACCTGAGAACTGTCCCGGTTATTCATAATCTCCTGCTCTCCCGCCCATCTGCTGATGGTTGGCAGTTCTTTCCTAGAGAGAAAGGGAGAAAACTAGGTAGAAGACTGTCATCAGCAGGTGGGCAGGGAGAGCAGGAATTCATGAATAACCATGACTCAGGTAGATTTGACTCTTTTCTAGGCCTGGGCTGTAATGATTATGATGCTGGTTCTCAGCAACCACTTACTTTTAGCTGATGTGTGACATCACAGCCCCCCACCACTTAACACTGACCGCCCCCACAGTGCCACGTCTCTTTAAAATGGGATGTCCACAGCAGCCCACCCCCCAAACTTTGAGCTTCACAGCAGCCGGCCCTTTAACAGTGAGTTCCACAGCACCCCACCCCCTTAACAGTGACCCAGAGGGGCCCACCCCCTTAACAGTGACCTCTACAGCACTTGCCCCTTAATACTGACCATAGGTTACAGTCCCCTTAACTGTCACCGCCACCATTCCCAGCCCTCTTAACAGAGACCTCCCAGCGACTGCCCCTTTAACAGTGACTGCCACAGTACCCTTCTCCCTTAGCAGTCACCTCACAGTACCCCACTGTATTAACAGTGACCTCACAGTACTCCATTGCCCCTTTAATAGTGGCCTCCGCAGTCTACTCCTCCCGTAACAGTGACCACCACAGTGCCCGCCCCTTTAACATTGACCTCCACAACGGCCTGCTCCCTAAATAGTAACATCTACAGTGCCCTCTCCTTTAACCGTGACCTCCACAGTGGCCGCTCCTTTATTAGTGACCTCCACAGTACCCGTCTCCTTAACAGTGATTTACACAATAACCCGCCCCCTTAACAGTGAACTTCACAGAGCTCTGTTCCCTTAAAATGTGACCTCTATAATACTCCGCCCCCTTAATAGTGACCTCTACAGCACTCCGCTCCTTAACACTGACCTCTATAGTGGACCGTTCTCTTAATTGTGAGCTCCACAGCAGCCTACCCATAGGGTTGCCAGAGGTCTGGTTTTAGGCTGGACAGTCCAGCTTTTGGACTCCCCGTCCTCTGTCCGGCACAGGGCCTGGATGGACAGGAGGATGTCCTTTTGAACAGCTCACTCTCAGACAGCAGCACTGTGCTGTCTGAGAGTGAGCTGCAGGGAGAAAGTCACCCTCCCTCCCAACCCTGCAGCTGACAGAAGTAGATTTTTATCATAATTTTTTCAATACCAGTTGGCTGCAGAGTGGGAGAGGCATGGCTTAACTTGGTCATAAGTGTGGCTTAGTAGGATCTGGGGTTTTTAAGTCCATCTTTTGAGGGTGGCCTGAATGGGCACCCTACCTGCCCCCTTAACTGTGACCTCCACGGCACTCCGCTCCCTTAACAGTGTCATCCACAGCACACTGCCCCTTTAAAGGAAATCTGTCACCAGGATAATCACTATTGAAGTAAAGCCATGGCCTAATAGCACTTAGTACCTTATTTCTAGATTTGCTTTTGTTTCAGCAATAGATGTTTTCTATCTTCTGAAAATCCAGTTTATTTGGTATGCAAATGAGCCAGTAAGGTGCCCAGAGGGGTGTCACTCTTGCAGAAAGGAGCCCAGGCATGCCTCCTGCTAGTGCCCAAGCCCGCCCTCATGCTGGGAGCAGGGAAAAGGGGGGCAGAGTTATGGCTTAAAAGGGATGTAGGAGGAGTGGGTGGACACATTGTGGCAGGAGACGTGCCTGGGCTCCTTCCTGCAAGAATGACATCCCTCTGGGCACCTTACTGGCTCATTTGCATACCAAATAAACTGTCCAAATATACTCGAGCTGGACAATAATGAGTGTAATTAGGGGACTGGGCCTTTGATTTACTGCAGACCCCTTTTCCCCACGGGTCCCATAGCAGCTGCGTGATCTTCCTGTATTTCAGGTATGCCATTGGCCATAATGTGAAGAGGCGCCAAGTGCAGTGTGTGCGGAATGTGCCATGAGGAGAACTGCCATGGCCTGTAATGCAGCATAGCCATCTTCATTGCTATAAACCAAAGTGCCAGACCAGAGAGCCTCCTGTAAGAACTCTGTAACCATAAAATTTCTGCCCTATGTAAGTTCAGTAAAAGCCTTTCCCCAATTACCACTATGTCTGTCTGTTCCTTTTGCCAACGTTGAAGGAACATGGGTGCCACATATACTACTCACGGGCTAAAATGGTCCTTATGAAAAATGTGTTATCCTATCCTTGTATGCTTGCATTGTCCACTGACCACATCCTCTGATCTGCTACCTAGTGCCATATAGTAGACCCCCTTCCCTTCTTTTCAGGGAATCCCATGGCAATACTTCTACCTAAATGAATGATTGCAATGAATTTTAGACACATTCAGTCAGCAGGCATTTGCTTCTTCTTTAAACGAGTTGTGGATAATAGAAGTGGCTAATTGTCCTAAATTAAAATGCAAAAATTGCAAAAACCTACTGCAACACATTCAAAACTGTGGAGAAGACCAATCATAGAGGCGAAGAAAAAACTGAGGATAAGAGGGGTTCACCTACCACTGATGTTGCTTTCCCATGCTGAGGCACCCATTTCCCACACCCACATTGTAAACTAAATACCTTGAGGGTCACTATTCTACCCTCAAATTATCAAATTTTGTTTTAAATCTAAATGTAGGTATGTACATCTTGTCCAAAAATCACTGCAAAAAATGCACCCGGGCAGTTGAGTGGTAGGAGCCCATGCGTGCCAAAACACCATGACGTGGTGCATGAGGGGCTCTGATATGTTCCTGACTGGAAGATATTGGCAAAGTTCTCAGCTTTTTACATCGGCCTGAGAAATTAGCTAGTATAGTCAGTTGCGTATTATTTTGGTGCATTTTTTGCAGTGATTTTTGTTTTGTATGTATATTTTTTTCATCTGCACAATGTATCATTTTGTGTAAGAGGTTCATGTGGTGCATGCGGTCCGCCCCGACATCCTCCATCCTCCGGACCGAGCGCCATCTTGGAGTCCCCAGCGCGATGCTCCGCGCTGGGGACTCCAAGATGGTGCTCGGTCCGGATGATCATTTGCATATGAGGCGATGAAATTAATGGAGAGCGTAGCGGCCGAACGGGGGGTCCATTTGAAAAAAAAGTGTCGTATAAGGTCGTATAAGAATTTAACACACTATTTTCTGATGAAAGGTCCTCTTTAAGTGGCCACATGGGCATTTTAGTTATTTTAGATGCTAAAATGTGCTTCTTTGTATCAATAACAAAACTTTTTAGCCTGTAGGAGAGATTGCAGAGTGAGGAAAGCTGGTTCCCCGAAGAAGGAAGTAAGGAAAAGTTGTTGGAGGTGCAATACAGTAAATTAAGAGTTCGGAGACTGGAGAACTGAGCAGAGGAGAACAAGGTGCAGGCCACCAAGGAGAGAACTCAAAGGTAGCCAAATTACCATAAATCACCAGGACAACATGAGAACAGTAGGAGGGCAGCAATAGCCTCCCATTTTGTTTGCAATAGACTCTAGAACAGTGGACTGGTCGCATAACGTCCAAGTCAGTTGGTTCAGAGGCAGCAAAGACATCAATGGCATGTGTCTGCACAGAAACCTTGCCTTGCAGAAGGCACTTGGTTTACCAACGCAAAGTAGCAGGTAGACCTGCTTGAAACTATGTCAATGCTCATGTCTGTTGCATCTGGAGAAGGCAGTGTAACAAGCAGGTAAGCATGGCACATGTCTGCAGAAAGGTGAAGCCAATTGAAGGAGGCACCTGGTGTACCAGCATCAAGTAGTAGGTAGAACTGTGAATTGTTATCAGGACCTACTGTAACCACTATGCTCAGGGTCAATGCCTGCATGCTGTCTGTCTGGAAGAGTCAGTGTTACAGTCAGCAAAGCCATACAGGGCAGCTATATTCAGAGAAGCCAAGCCAATTATAGAAGACTCTTGGTTTACCAACTTTAAGTAGTAAGTAGAACTGCTCGAGACTGTGAGTTGTTATTGGATTTGGAACCTACTATGATTACAATGCTTGGCTAAATGTCCGTGTGCGCTGTATTTGGAGGAGTCATGGATGAAAAAAGTTGCAAGCCAATTTTACGAAAGCTATTCCATTGCATTAACATTAATACTTTGAGGAGCTGAATCTGTCAATCGCAGTAGTGGTTAACTACCACTCAGACCTGTGCAGCATGCTTGCTGTGAAGCTCCATCTGTAGTGCATCCCTGATGATGCTGGGAAATTTGATGCTGCTACTGAAGGGTAGTGAAGGGCCATTTCATGACCCATTGAGTCATATAGGTGGCAATAGATTGGTGTCTCGGTGTGGACAGAAACTGGTCGGACCTTTCATGGCGGTTGAAGTCCTTGGGTTAAAAAACGCCTGATTGGCGAGCTTCCATTTAAGGCTAAAGAAATCAATAAAGCCATGGTTCAACGTTTCACCAGTGTTTTGTGTCTCTGGAAAGTTCAATTTCAAGCTTAAAAAAATGATAAATGATTTAAAAATATTTGATTGCCTACATGCCTGTATCACTGACCACCCCACAATTTAGTACATGAAAAGTGGATGTGGAAGAAGAAGGTATGGGAACAATGTCCTAATTGAGAACACACCCTACATTCATAGGAAAAAAATGACGTTTCTCAGTTTACATGTTTATCATGCATATGCCAAGTGCTTATTACTGTTTCACAATATTGTAATAAGCGTTTTTAGACATAACACCAAATTGCCTACTTTGTGTTTTTGTATGAATTTGTGCTCAACAACAAATGCCCTATTTACCATCAACCTAGCCATATGAGGGTTTGTTTTACACGGGGTAGGTTCTATTTTTAAATGGCACTATTCTGTGGTACATTAGGTGAATTATACAGGTGCATCTAAATTATAATGTCATTGGAAACTTTATTTGAGTCATTTAATTCAAAAAGTGAAACTCATATATTTATATTGATTCATTACAGAGTGATCTATTTCAAGCATTTATTTAATTTAATGTTGATTATGGCTACAGCTAATGAAAACCTAAAAGTCAGAACATTATTAGAATATTGTAAAAAAATTTCTAATATTGTAGACTCATGGTGTCACACTCTAATAAGCTAATCAACACAAGACAACTGCAAAGGTTTCCTAAGCCTTTAAATGGTCCCTCAGACTCAGTAAGCTACACAATCATGGGGAAGGCTGCTGACTTGACAGATGTCCAGAAGACAGTCATTGACTCCGGTCACAAGGAAGGTAAGCCTAAAAAGGTCATTGCTAAAGAAGCTGGCTGGTAACAGAGTGCTGTATCCAAACATATTAATGCAAAGTTGAGTGGCAGGAAAAAGTGTGGTAGAAAAAGGTGCACAAGCAACAGGGATAACTGCAGCCTTGAAAGGATTATCAAGAAAAGGCCATACAAGAATTTGGGGGAGATTCACAAGGAGTGGACTGTGGCTAGAGTCAGGGCTTCAAGAGCAACCACACACATGGACATGGGCTACAACTGTCGCATTCCTTGTGTCAAGCTACTCATGACCCACTCAGAAGTGTCTTACTTGGGCTAAGGAGAAAAAGGACTGGACTGTTTCTCAGTGGTCCAAAGTCCTGTATTCAGATTAAAGTAAATTTTGCAGTCCCGTCTCATTCATCATTTTCTACACCAGTTTTTGGTGTAGAAAATGGCTTAAATTTACACCAGCAAGGGAGCTGGTGAATAAGTTTGTTGCATGGCCTGCTGGAGGAAGCGTCAAAGTTATGTAGAGGCCTGTACCTCCACATAACTTTGGTGCTTCCTCCAGCAGTACAGAGACACTTAAAGCCGGCATTTAAATCGCCAGTCTTAATAAATGAGCCCTATAGAGTATAAAAACATTAAATAGTTTTTTTTTTATTTAATAAAAATAGAAAAAAAAAAACTTTTGCCAATATATATATATATATATATACAGACGTGGACAAAATTGTTGGTACCCTTTGGTCAATGAAAGAAAAAGTCACAATGGTCACAGAAATAACTTTAATCTGACAAAAGTAATAATAAATTAAAATTCTATAAATGTTAACCAATGAAAGTCAGACATTGTTTTTCAACCATGCTTCAACAGAATTATGTAAAAAAATAAACTCATGAAACAGGCATGGACAAAAATGATGGTACCCCTAGAAAACACAGAACATAATGTGACCAAAGGGACATGTTAATTCAAGGTGTGTCCACTAATTAGCATCACAGGTGTCTACAACCTTGTAATCAGCCATTGGGCCTATATATATGGCTCCAGGTAATCACTGTGTTGTTTGGTGATATGGTGTGTACCACACTCGACATGGACCAGAGGAAGCAAAGGAAAGAGCTGTCTCAAGAGATCAGAAAGAAAATTATAGACAAGCATGTTAAAGGTAAAGGCTATAAGACCATCTCCAAGCAACTAGATGTTCCTGTGAGTACAGTTGCACATATTATTCATAAGTTTAAGATCCATGGGACTGTAGCCAACCTCCCTGGACGTGGCCGCAGGAGGAAAATTGATGACAAATCTAAGAGACGGATAATCCGAATGGTAACAAAAGAGCCTAGAAAGACTTCTAAAGAGATTCAAGGTGAACTTCATGCTCAAGGAACATCAGTGTCAGATCGCACCATCCGTCGTTGTTTGAGCCAAAGTGGACTACATGGGAGACGACCAAGGAGGACACCATTGTTGAAAACGAATCATAAAAAAGCAAGACTGGAATATGCCAAACTACATGTTGACAAGCCACAAAGCTTCTGGGAGAATGTCCTGTGGACAGATGAGACAAAAATCGAAGTTTTTGCCAAGGCACATCAGCTGTATGTTCACAGACGAAAAAATGAAGCATATCAAGAAAAGAACACTGTCCCTACTGTGAAACATGGAGGAGGCTCTGTTATGTTCTGGGGCTGCTTTGCTGCGTCTGGCACAGGGTGTCTTGAATCTGTGCAGGGTACAATGAAATCTCAAGACTATCAAGGAATTCTAGAGAGAAATGTACTAGCCAGTGTCAGAAAGCTTGGTCTCAGTCGCAGGTCATGGGTCTTGCAACAGGACAATGACCCAAAACACACCGCTAAAAACACCCAAGAATGGCTAAGAGGAAAAAATTGGACTATTCTAAAGTGGCCTTCTATGAGCCCTGACCTCAATCCTATTGAGCATCTTTGGAAGGAGCTGAAACATGCAGTCTGGAAAAGGCACCCTTCAAACCGGACACAACTGGAGCAGTTTGCTCATGAGGAGTGGGCCAAAATACCTGCTGAGAGGTGCAGATGTCTCATTGACAGTTACAGGAAGCGTTTGATTGCAGTGATTGCCTCAAAAGGTTGCGCAACAAAATATTAAGTTAGGGGTACCATCATTTTTGTCCATGCCTGTTTCATGAGTTTATTTTTTTACATAATTCTGTTGAAGCATGGTTGAAAAACAATGTCTGACTTTCATTGGTTAACATTTATAGAATTTTAATTTATTATTACTTTTGTCAGATTAAAGTTATTTCTGTGACCATTGTGACTTTTTCTTTCATTGACCAAAGGGTACCAACAATTTTGTCCACGTCTGTATATATATATATATATATATATACAGTACAGACCAAAAGTTTGGACACACCTTCTTATTCAAAGAGTTTTCTTTATTTTCATGACTATGAAAATTGTAGGTTCACACTGAAGGCATCAAAACTATGAATTAACACATGTGGAATTATATACATAACAAAAAAGTGTGAAACAACTGAAAATATGTCATATTCTAGGTTCTTCAAAGTAGCCACCTTTTGCTTTGATTACTGCTTTGCACACTCTTGGCATTCTCTTGATGAGCTTCAAGAGGTAGTCACCTGAAATGGTTTTCCTTTCACAGGTGTGCCCTGTCAGGTTTAATAAGTGGGATTTCTTGCCTTATAAATGGGGTTGGGACCATCAGTTGCTTTGTGGAAAAGTCAGGTGGATACACAGCTGATAGTCCTACTGAATAGACTGTTAGACTTTGTATTATGGCAAGAAAAAAGCAGCTAAGTAAAGAAAAACTAGTGGCCATCATTACTTTAAGAAATGTGTCCCCAAGTGCAGTCACAAAAACCATCAAGCGCTACAAAGAAACTGGCTCACATGCGGACCGCCCCAGGAAAGGAAGACCAAGAGTCACCTCTGCTGCGGAGGATAAGTTCATCCAAGTAACCAGCCTCAGAAATCGCAGGTTAACAGCAGCTCAGATTACAGTAGAGACCAGGTCAATGCCACACAGAGTTCTAGCAGCAAACACATCTCTAGAACAACTGTTAAGAGGAGACTGTGTGAATCAGGCCTTCATGGTAGAATATCTGCTAGGAAACCACTGCTAAGGACAGGCAACAAGCAGAAGAGACTTGTTTGGGCTAAAGAACACAAGGAATGGACATTAGACCAGTGGAAATATGTGTTTTGGTCTGATGAGTCCAAATTTGAGATCTTTGGTTCCAACCACTGTGTCTTTGTGCGACGCAGAAAAGGTGAACAGACTCTACATGCCTGGTTCCCACCGTGAAGCACGGAGGAGGAGGTGTGATGGTGTGGGGGTGCTTTGCTGGTGACACTGTTGGGGATTTATTCAAAATTGAAGGCATACTGAACCAGCATGGCTACCACAGCATCTTGCAGCGGCATGCTATTCCATCCGGTTTACGTTTAGTTGGACCATCATTTATTTTTCAACAGGACAATTACCCCAAACACACCTCCAGGCTGTGTAAGGGCTATTTGACCATGAAGGAGAGTGATGGGGTGCTGCTCCAGATGACCTGGCCTCCACAGTCACCGGACCTGAACCCAATTGAGATGGTTTGGGGTGAGCTGGACCGCAGAGTGAAGGCAAAAGGGCCAACAAGTGCTAAGCATCTCTGGGAACTCCTTCAAGACTGTTGGAAGACCATTTCAGGTGACTTTCTCTTGAAGCTCATCAAGAGAATGCCAAGAGTGTGCAAAGCAGTAATCAAAGCAAAAGGTGGCTACTTTGAAGAACCTAGAATATGACATATTTTCAGTTGTTTCACACTTTTTTGTTATGTATATAATTCCACATGTGTTAATTCATAGTTTTGATGCCTTCAGTGTGAATCTACAATTTTCATAGTCATGGAAATAAAGAAAACTATTTCAATGAGAAGGTGTGTCCAAACTTTTGGTCTGTACTATCTATATATATATATATATATATATATATATATATATATATAAAATAAAAAGTCTACACACCCCTGTTAAAATGTCAGGTTTTTGTGCTGTAAAAAAAAAATGAGACAAAGATAAATCATTTCAGAACTTTTTCCACCTTTAATGTGACCTATAAACTGTGCCACTCAATTGAAAAACCACTATATACACTCACCTAAAGAATTAATAGGGACACCTGTTCTATTTCTCATTAATGCGATTATCTAGACAACCAATCACATGGCAGTTGCTTCAATTGTTGTGATCCTGGTCAAGACAATCTCCTGAACTCCAAACTGAATGTCAGAATGGGAAAGAAAGGTGATTTAAGCAATTTTGAGCGTGGCATGGTTGTTGGTGCCAGACGGGCCGGTCTGAGTATTTCACAATCTGCTCAGTTACTGGGATTGTCACGCACAACCATTTCTAGGGTTTACAAAGAATGGTGTGAAAATGGAAAAACATCCAGTATGAGGCAGTCCTGTGGGCGAAAATGCCTTGTTGATGCTAGAGGTCAGAGGAGAATAGGCCGACTGATTCAAGCTGATAGAAGAGCAACGTTGACTGAAATACCCACTCGTTACAACCGAGGTATGCAGCAAAGCATTTGTGAAGCCACAGCACGCACAACCTTGAGGCGGATGGGCTACAACAGCAGAAGACCCCACCGGGTACCACTCATCTCCACTACAAATAGGAAAAAGAGGCTACAATTTGCATGAGCTCACCAAAATTGGACTGTTGAAGACTGGAAAAATGTTGCCTGGTCTGATGAGTCTCGATTTCTGTTGAGACATTCAAATGGTAGAGTCTGAATTTGGCGTAAACAGAATGAGAACATGTATCCATCATGCCTTGTTACCACAGTGCAGGCTGGTGGTGGTGGTGTAATGGTGTGGGGGATGTTTTCTGGGCACACTTTAGGCCCTTTAGTGCCAATTTGCCATCGTTTAAATGCCACAGGCTACCTGAGCATTGTTTCTGACCATGTCCATCCCTTCCTGACCACCATGTACCCATCCTCTGATGGCTACTTCCAGCAGTATAATGCACCATGTCACAAAGCTCGAATAATTTCAAATTGGTTTCTTGAACATGACAATGAGTTCACTGTACTAAAATGGCCCCCACAGTCACCAGATCTCAACCCAATAGAGCATCTTTGGGATGTGGTGGAACAGGAGCTTCGTGTCCTGGATGTGCATCTCTCAAATCTCCATCAACTGCAAGATGCTATCCTATCAATATGGGCCAGCATTTCTAAAGAATGCTATCAGCACCTTGTTGAATCAATGCCACGTAAAATTAAGACAGTTCTGAAGGCAAAAGGGGGTCCAACACCGTATTAGTATGGTGTTCCTAATAATTCTTTAGGTGAGTGTGTGTGTGTATATATATATATATATATATATATATATAGTGGTCCCTCAAGTTACAATATTAATTGGTTCCAGGATGACTGTTGTATGTCGAAACCATTGTAACTTGACTGTATAACTCTATGCAAAACAAGCAATTGGTTCTGAAGCCCCAAAATATCATCCCAGAGAGAAAATGAAGATTCAATGAAAATGAGCAGATAACTATGACAGATAAAACAAGATCTTATATACAGGTCCTTCTAAAAAAATTAGCATATTGTGATAAAGTTCATTATTTTCTGTAATGTACTGATAAACATTAAACTTTCATATATTTTAGATTCATTACACACCAACTGAAGTAGTTCAAGCCTTTTATTATTTTAATATTGATGATTTTGGCGTACAGCTCATGAAAACCCAAAATTCCTATCTCAAAAAATTAGCATATCATGAAAAGGTTCTCTAAACGAGCTATTAACCTAATCATCTGAATCAACTAATTAACTCTAAACACCTGCAAAAGATTCCTGAGGCTTTTAAAGACTCCCAGCCTGGTTCATTACTCCAAACCGCAATCATGGGTAAGACTGCCGACCTGACTGCTGTCCAGAAGGCCATCATTGACACCCTCAAGCAAGAGGGTAAGACACAGAAAGAAATTTCTGAACGAATAGGCTGTTCCCAGAGTGCTGTATCAAGGCACCTCAGTGGGAAGTCTGTGGGAAGGAAAAAGTGTGGCAGAAAACGCTGCACAACGAGAAGAGGTGACCGGACCCTGAGGAAGATTGTGGAGAAGGACCGATTCCAGACCTTGGGGGACCTGCGGAAGCAGTGGACTGAGTCTGGAGTAGAAACATCCAGAGCCACCGTGTACAGGCGTGTGCAGGAAATGGGCTACAGGTGCCGCATTCCCCAGGTCAAGCCACTTTTGAACCAGAAACAGCGGCAGAAGTGCCTGACCTGGGCTACAGAGAAGCAGCACTGGACTGTTGCATGTCATTCGGAAATCAAGGTGCCAGAGTCTGGAGGAAGACTGGGGAGAGGGAAATGCCAAAAGGCCTGAAGTCCAGTGTCAAGTACCCACAGTCAGTGATGGTCTGGGGTGCCATGTCAGCTGCTGGTGTTGGTCCACTGTGTTTTATCAAGGGCAGGGTCAATGCAGCTAGCTATCAGGAGATTTTGGAGCACTTCATGCTTCCATCTGCTGAAAAGCTTTATGGAGATGAAGATTTCATTTTTCAGCACGACCTGGCACCTGCTCACAGTGCCAAAACCACTGGTAAATGGTTTACTGACCATGGTATTACTGTGCTCAATTGGCCTGCCAACTCTCCTGACCTGAACCCCATAGAGAATCTGTGGGATATTGGGAAGAGAAAGTTGAGAGACGCAAGACCCAACACTCTGGATGAGCTTAAAACCCCTTAAGGACCAGGCTCATTTTCACCTTAAGGACCAGGCCATTTTTTGCAAATCTGACCAGTGTCACTTTAAGTGCTGATAACTTTAAAACGCTTTTACTTATACAGGCCATTCTGAGATTGTTTTTTCGTCACATATTGTACTTCATGACACTGGTAAAATAAAGTCAAAAAAATTAATTTTTTTGCATAATAAAATACCTAATTTACCAAAAATTTGGAAAAATTAGCAAATATCAAAGTTTCAGTTTCTCTACTTCTGTAATACATAGTAATACCCCCAAAAATTGTGATGACTTTACATTCCCCATATGTCTACTTCATGTTTATAGCATTTTGGGAATGATATTTTATTTTTTGGGGATGTTACAAGGGTTAGAAGTTTAGAAGCAAATTTTGAAATTTTTCAGAAATCTTCAAAATCCCACTTTTTATGGACCAGTTCAGGTTTGAAGTCACTTTGTGAGGCTTAGATAATAGAAACCTCCCAAAAATGACCCCATTCTAGAAACTACACCCCTCAAGGTATTCAAAACGGTTTTTACAAACTTTTTTAACCCTTTAGGTCTTCCACAAGACTTCATGGCAAAAAGACATACATTTTAAGAATTTTGATTTTTGGGAAAATTTTCCAATATAATCAATTTTTTCCTGGAAAAAAACAAGGGTTAACTGCCAAACAAAACTCAAAATGGGTTGCCCTGCTTCTGTAGTTTGCAGAAATACCCCATATGTGGTCGTAAACTACTGTTTGGCCAAACGGGAGGACATAGAAGGAGGGGAACACCATATGGGTTTTGCAAGGCAGATTTTGCAGGACTGGTTTTGTTTATACCATGTTCCATTTCAAGCCCCCCCTTGTACCCCTAGAATAGAAATTGCAAAAAAGTGACTCTATCTAAGAAAGTACACCCCTCAAGGTATTCAAAACTGGGTTTACAAACTTTGTTAACCCTGTAGGTGTTCCACAAGAGTTAATGGCAGATGGAGAAACAATTTAGAAATTTCTATTTTTTGGAAAATTTTCAATTTTAACCCATTTTTTACAGCAATAAAGTAAGGGTTAACAGCCAAACAAAACTCAAAATGGGTTGCCCTGCTTCTGTAGTTTGCAGAAATACCCCATATGTGGTCGTAAACTACTGTTTGGCCAAACAGGAGGACATAGAAGGAGGGGAATACCATATGGGTTTTGCAAGGCAGATTTTGCAGGACTGGTTTTGTTTATACCATGTTCCATTTCAAGCCCCCCCTTGTACCCCTAGAATAGAAATTGCAAAAAAGTGACTCCATCTAAGAAAGTACACCCCTCAAGGTATTCAAAACTGGGTTTACAAACTTTGTTAACCCTGTAGGTGTTCCACAAGAGTTAATGGCAGATGGAGAAACAATTTAGAAATTTCTATTTTTTGGAAAATTTTCAATTTTAACCCATTTTTTACAGCAATAAAGTAAGGGTTAACAGCCAAACAAAACTCAATATGGGTTGCCCTGATTCTGTAGTTTGCAGAAACACCCCACATGTGGCCGTAAACTACTGTACGGACACACGGTAGGGCGTAGAGGGAAAGGTGCGGCGTGTGGTTTTTGGAAAGCAGATTTTGCTGGACTAATTTATTTACACCATGTCCCATTTGAAGCCCCCCTGATGCACCCCTAGAGTAGAAACTCCATAAAAGTGACCCCATCTAAGAAACTACACCCCTCAAGGCATTCAAAACTGGTTTTACAAACTTTGTTAACCCTTTAGGTGTTCCACAAGAGTTATTGGCAAATGGAGATGAAATTCGAGAATTTACATTTTTTGCCAAATTTATTATTTGCTCCATTTTTTCCAGTAACAAAGCAAGGGTTAACAGCCAAACAAAAGTCTATATTTATTGCCCAGATTCTGTAGTTTGCAGAAAAACCCCCCATATGTGGCCGTAAACTACTGTACGGGCACACGGTAGGGCGTAGAGGGAAAGGTGCGACGTGTGGCTTTTAGAAGGCAGATTTTGCTGGACTGGTTTATTTACACCATGTCCCATTTGAAGCCCCCGTAGAGTAGAAACTCCATAAAAGTGACCCCATCTAAGAAACTACACCCCTCAAGGTATTCAAAACTGGTTTTCCAAACTTTGTTAACCCTTTAGGTGTTCCACAAGAGTTATTGGCAAATGGAGATGAAATTCGAGAATTTAAATTTTTTGCCAAATTTTTTATTTACTCCATTTTTTCCAGTAACAAAGCAAGGGTTAACAGCCAAACAAAAGTCTATATTTATTGCCCAGATTCTGTCGTTTGCAGAAACACCCCATATGTGGCCGTAAACTACTGTACGGGCACACAGTAGGGCGTAGAGGGAAAGGTGCGGCGTGTGGCTTTTAGAAGGCACATTTTGCTGGACTGGTTTATTTACACTATGTCCCATTTGAAGCCCCCCTGATGCACCCCTAGAGTAGAAACTCCCAAAAAGTGACCCCATTTTAGAAACTACGGGATAGGGTGGCAGTTTTGTTGGTACTATTTTAGGGTACATATGATTTTTGGTTGCTCTATATTACACTTTTTGTGAGGCAAAGTAACAAAAAATTGCTGTGTTGGCACCATTTTTATTTTTTGTTATTTACAACATTCATCTGACAGGTTGGATCATGTGGTACTTTTATAGAGCAGGTTGTCACGGACGCGACAATACCAAATATGACAACTTTTTTTGGTTGTTTGTTTCAGTTTTACATAACAAAGCATTTGAAAAAAAAAATGATTCTTTAGTGTCTCCACATTCTGAAAGCCATAGTTTTATTTATTTTTTGGGCGACTGTCTTGTGTAGGGGCTCATTTTTTTCGGGATGAGATGACTGTTTGATTGGCACTATTTTGGGGTGCATATGACTTTTTGATCGCTTGCTATTACACTTTTTGTGATCTAAGGTGACAAAAAAATTGCTTTTTTTACACCGTTTTTATTTTTTATATTTTACGGTATTCACCTGAGGGGTTAGATCATGTGATATTTTTATAGAGCAGGTTATTACGGACGCAGTGATACCTAATATATATACTTTTTTTTTATTTATGTCAGTTTTACACAATGATTTCATTTTTGAAACAAAAAAAATCATGTTTTAGTGTCTCCATAGACTGAGAGCCATTGTTTTTTCAGTTTTTGGGCGATTATCTTAGGTAGGGTCTCATTTTTTGCGGGATAAGATTACGGTTTGATTGGCACTATTTTGGGGTGCGTATGACTTTTTGATCGCTTGCTATTACACTTTTTGTGATCTAAGGTGACAAAAAATGGCTTTTTTTACACCGTTTTTATTTTTTATTTTTTACGGTATTCACCTGAGGGGTTAGATCATGTGATATTGTTATAGAGCAGGTTATTACGGACGCAGTGATACCTAATATATATACTTTTTTTTTATTTGTCAGTTTTACACAATGATTTCATTTTTGAAACAAAAAAAATCATGTTTTAGTGTCTCCATAGTCTGAGAGCCATAGTTTTTTCAGTTTTTGGGCGATTATCTTGGGTAGGGTATGATTTTTGCGGGATGAGATGGCGGTTTGATTGGCACTATTTTGGGGTGCGTATGACTTTGTGATCGCTTGCTACTACACTTTTTGTGATGTAAGATGACAAAAAATGGCTTTTTTTACACCGTTTTTTTAATTTTTTTTTTACGGTATTCACCTGAGGGATTAGGTCATGTGATATTTTTATAGAGAAGGTTAATACGGACGCGTCAATACCCAATATATAAATATTTTTTTTATTTATTTAAGTTTTACACAATGATTTCATTTTTGAAAAAAAAAAAAAATGTTTTAGTGTCTTCATAGTCTGAGAGCCATAGTTTTTTCAGTTTTTGGGCGATTGTACTATGTAGGGGCTCATTTTTTGTGGGATGAGGTGACGGTTAGATTGGTACTATTTTGGGGGGCATACGCCGTTTTGATCGCTTGGTGTTGCACTTTTAGTGATGTAAGTTGACAAAAATGGCTTTTTTATATACAGTTTTTATTTTTTATTTTTTATGGTGCCTATCGGATGGGGTGGATCATGTAATATATTTATAGAGCCGTTCGTTACGGACGCAGCGATACCTAATATGTGTGTTTTTTCTTTTTTTTTCAATTTTTTATTAGAAAATCAGGGGAATGGGGCTTTTTTTTTTTTTTTTTTTTACTTGAAACTTTATTTTTTTATTCCAAACACTTTTTTTTTTTAACTTTTTTTAAAACTTTATTTCTATCCCACTCTGATCCCCTCTGCAATGCATTACAATACATCTGTATTGTAATGCATTGCCTGTTAGTGTATGACACTGAGTCATACACTAACTGGTTGCCTAGGAGACCCAGCCTGAGGCTGGATCTCCTCGGCTCCCGTAGAAGGCAGTTCCCGATGCCGTGCAGGGCATTGGGCAGCCTCTGCACGGCATCGGGCTGCCTTGTCACGCATCGGGTCCCCGCCACAGCAGCGCGGGGACTCGATGCGATCACTCACCTGCCGCAAACAACTTCTATGTCGCGGTCCGCGCGGACCGCGGCATAGAAAGGGTTAATCCGCCGGCATCGCTGTAAACAGCGATGCCGGCGGATACAGCAGGGGCCCGGCTACCAGGGACTGCCGGACCCCTGCAGTGATCGGGTGCGCACCGCTCCGGTGCCCGCCCGATCATCCTGCCGTACATGTAAGGCGGAATGCATTCTGGCAATGCATCCCCCGCCGTACATGTACGGCGTTCTGCGCTAAGGGGTTAAGGCCGCTATCGAAGCATCCTGGGCCTCCATAACACCTCAGCAGTGCCACAGGCTGATTGCCTCTATGCCACGCCGCATTGAAGCAGTCATTTCTGCAAAAGGATTCCCAACCAAGTATTGAGAGCATAACTGAACATAATTATTTGAAGGTTGACTTTTTTGTATTAAAAACACTTTTCTTTTATTGGTCGGATGAAATATGCTAATTTTTTGAGATAGGAAATTTGGGTTTTCATGAGCTGTATGCCAAAATCATCAATATTAAAACAATAAAAGGCTTGAACTACTTCAGTTGGTGTGTAATGAATCTAAAATATATGAAAGTCTAATGTTTATCAGTACATTACAGAAAATAATGAACTTTATCACAATATGCAAATTGTTTGAGAAGGACCTGTACATTATAACAGAAATGTCTGATCAGAGCTATAAATCACTATCTATGATGGGGACAAGAGGTTCTTCAGGGTCTTGTAGAGTACTAAATGCACCACAAAAATAAAATGGTCACCCTCATTGAACACACAGCATTGACTTATATACACATGACATACTGAGGACATGACATAGCAGCCAATCCTGTAAAGTTTAAACACAAAACTAACCCTATTCAACAAACACAATGGCATAGTCTGTGATGCAATTAACAAACACACTGGCATTGTCTTTGACGCAATCAACAAAATACAGTTACCAACATAATGGGCTAACTTAATCACTCACAGACAGAAACCACACATTTTTCCCAAAACACAGAAAACACCTCAAAACCCCACATATCCTCATAATGTATACATCCATGGATAGCTCTGATCTAGGTGAACAACATATCCAAAAATCACCCAGATCCGAGCAGGGGTTCCCGAATTCCATGGAAGTCACATTTGGCCAGCCGCAAGCATGGCTTTCCTGCCCAAAACAGTTCCACAGATTTAAGCTGTTTGGCCGGTCTGTCTTCTCCTTAAAAGTTAGTATGGGCCATAATCCTGGCAAGAGGTTGGCAAACAGGCCCCTCCAAAACCCAGTGGCGAGGTTATTTTCGCTACAAGGAGCTACCAGACAGCCAATACAGATGCTTTACCAGATAAATGGCCATGTTGATTGGCTGGATCTGAGTATGAGACACTGTATATTGAGTCTAGTTTTAACTTACAATGTCCCAGTAAAAAACATTATATGTTAAAAATATTGTATCCTGAGGGACCAATGTATATATAATAGAAAAGTTTTTTTTTTAATATATATATATATATATAAAAAAACTATTTTGTTTTTATACTTTTCTTTTAACATTGAATCTTTTGACAATCCACTGCAATACTGCTGTATAATGCATAGTCATTCTAACAGACACAAGTCACCAATGTATGCCACTAACAGGGGTGCAGCTATAGGGGTTGTAGTGGAAGCAGCTGCTTTGGGGCCCCCTCAACAGTATTGTACAATGACATTATATACATTAACAGCATATACAGTGAAATTAGATACAGTATATACTGTACGTGTAGGAAACAAATGTAGAGGCTTATGGGCCTGGTCTGAGAGATTTATCTTGACTAGTCACAGGAGTAGGTGGATGCGAAGAAGTTGCTGGGCGGGGAGGGACATTTAAAACTTTGCTGTGGGGCCCAGTCATTTATAGTTACGCCACTGGTCACTAATGTATTAACATTACAGCTCATGCACACAAACCGTGCCTGTATTGCGCCCCACAAACAGCGGGTCTGCAATATACGGGCACCAGCCATGTGCGCACCGTATCACAGATACGTACGCATTAATTTGCATGGATCTGCAATCCGGGAGATATGGAGTGGAGGCATGGAATGCAAGGGAACTTCAGTCCGTGCCTCCGCACTACAAAGAAATGGGTCTGCATCCATCAGTGCTGTACACACAGATAGTGCCCGTGCACGGCATGGGCGGCACTGATTCGTGTCCATGAGCCCTTAGGCTGGGTTCACACCTGAGCGTTTTACAGCGCGTTCCTACGCGCTGTAAAACCCTCAACAAGGAGAAACCTATGATTCCCTATGGGAATGGTTCACACTTGGGCGTTTTACAGCGCATACGATCGCGCTGTAAAACGCCCGACGCTCAAAAAAGTACATGAGCGACTTTGGGGCGTTTGACGCGCGTTTGTGGCCATAGGACACTGTAGTCAATCACACAAACGCGCGTCAAACGCGCGTTTACTATTACAAAAAACGTGCATAAAAATGCGCGACAAAAACGCGCGTAAAACGCGCGTTTGCGCAACGCTCAAGTGTGAACCCAGCCTTAGGGACATGGCAGGCCTGGGGCCCTTCAAAAGGCACAGATTTCGCTCCTGTGGTGCAAATCAGTGGGCACAGACCCACCAAAAATATTTTACATTTTTCAAAACAGCACCTGAATCTGAATACTTTTATAAATGTATATAATTAAAATGTGTTTGTAGGGCTTGCTCACTGATGTGGTCTGTGTCTCACCTACACAGCCCCCTCCGGAATATTTTAGAGAGCAGGGGTGGACTGGGAACTTAAAGTGGTCCTGGAAAAAAAAAAATTGAAGTGGCCCAATGTTTAACAGGGACCTAATCGACAGAAGGCAGGACAAAATACTGTCCCATCAGAACCATATACAATAGCAAAGCACAATATGTTGCTCCAAAAGGGAAATTTCCCTGTAAGGTCTATAGTTAATCTGCCCCCTTAGAGACAACTGGAGGAGGACAGAATCTGGCAGCTGCCACTGGCCATCACGAAGGGGTGGTTTAGTGCTGCTGAGACAGTATATTGTGCTGCATTGTGGTATTTCATCCCGCTGGGCCAGTGTTTTGTGCTTTACAGGGGTATTTGGTTGTGCAGCAGAACCAAATACCACAGTGTAGCACAACATACTGCCCAAACAACTCCAGAAGAACTAAATACCACAGCGCAGCACTGCTGGGACAGTATATTGTGCTGCACTGTGGTATTTCATCCGGCTGGGCCAGTGTTTTGTGCTGCACTGCGGTATTTGGTTCTGTTGGGGCAGTATATTATGCTGCACTGTGGTATTTGGTTCTGTTGGGGCAGTATATTATGCTGCACTCAGGGCCGGCCTTAGGTGTTCAGGCGCCCTGTGCGAGCTAACCTTGTGCCCCCCCCCCCCCTTTGCCAGTAATAACAGCCCCCCCTTTGCCATTAATAACAGCCCCCCCTTTGCCAGTAATAACAGCCCCCCCTTTGCCAGTAATAACAGCCCCCCCCTTTGCCAGTAATAACAGCCCCCCCTTTGCCAGTAATAACAGCCCCCCCCTTTGCCATTAATAATAGCCCCCCCTTTGCCAGTAATGACAGCCCCCCCCCCTTTGCCATTAATAACAGCCCCCCCCCCCTTTGCCAGTAATAGTATTGTACATAATAAAAATAATAAAAAAAAACACACATACTTACCTCCATGTCAGTGATGCGATGCAGGCCTCTTCTGGCTTGTGTCCCACGCTGTATGGCGCAGGCGGCGCGATGACGTCATCGCGCCGCCTGCGCCGGCCTAGGCTGCCGGCCTAGTGCCTGCAGCCTATTAGAGGAAGGGAAAGGGACACGCCTCTCCCTCCCCTACCGCAGTGTGAACCGAGAGCAAGGCAGGTGGTATGACTCCGCAACCAGAAAAGAGTGCGTACGCAGAA
Source organism: Bufo gargarizans (assembly GCF_014858855.1). Lineage (NCBI taxonomy): Eukaryota > Metazoa > Chordata > Amphibia > Anura > Bufonidae > Bufo > Bufo gargarizans. Next base: position 361,900,150 of record NC_058080.1, on the reverse strand, counting down.
GTCAAGATTAAGAAGATTGCATTTACTATAAATTAATAAAAGCAGGTTAATAGTGAAATCACAGAGATAAAGACAAACAAAATATTCAAAACAGTATAAACGATTCAAGTCAGAGACTGCAACAATTTCCACCTTTGCTGTGTCCGTGTTCGCAGTGCAGACACTAAGAAATAGCAGTCCCAGGAACTATCCCTAACTGACCCTAACTTTCAAGCGGGTGCGCACCCCCCTTATCCCAGTGGTCCAAGTGGACCTCTTACAGTTTGTGGAAGTGCACGGTGGGGCCCGATGTCGTCCTTTTCCTTTATAACCAGCGCAGGATCCGCAACAAAGAAGTCCTCCTCAGCAGGCCGGAAAACCAGGTGGATATAATCCAGAATTTTACAGTTACTGTCCGGTACCTCGACAGCACTGTGAGTCTCTTTACTGTTTGGGGCAATCCACTCAGCCCAATGTCGCTCCACAGGTTAGCTGCTGCACACAGTCCTTTTTAACTTGGCTTCACTAAATGCACGGTCTCTTTATACTCCATCCGTCTCCAGACTGAAGTTCACACAGCTTGGCTGCACAGGAACGTCCTTTAGTATCTCCACACACGTCTTACACAGCACAGAACTTGCTTTCTATCTAGCCAAGATGGCAGCCGTTATAGTTTTAGTCCCTCTTCCTCATTCTTCCTGCTCACACTGAGGCAGGCTGACATCATAAGGGGCGTGTCACTTCAACACTTAACTGCTGTTTTAAAGAGCCACTACCACATTAATACACTTTCTCTATGGCAAACTTCAATGCAAATTGGTCCTATGCTGCCATCTACTGACCAAACGAATACTGCAGGCATTTACATTTATCTGTATTACTAGAATAGCATTATACATTGAATTTTAACACAGTTTACCAGGATAACGAAACTTAGACACATTACATGACTGTTTCTTACATATTCCCCCCCACTTTAAGATTGGCAGTCCCTGCCAATGACTGAATATCCAGAGGGCTGTACTCTTATATGTAGAGTGGTAATGTACCGTTGTATGGCAGGCCAAATAAACTCGTCCTGCGCATACCGAACAGGGGGAATGCCAGCATTTGGTCTAGTGGTGCGTCTGAGAACCACTGGTATACTCTGGGGTACTGTAGCCATAGGCTGAGAAGGACCAGCAGACTCCGCATCATAGGGGGCACAGGCTGGGGGCACACTAGTCACAGGTGGAACATCCCCAGGAGCGGGGATTGGCCAACAATCATCCTCATCATCGTAAGCCCATTCCACACCACCAGTCTCGGACTGTGGGAGCTCGTTGACATTATCAGTTCCATCACAATTTGCTTCTTCAGATTGACACAGACGCAACATATTTCTGTGAAGTACTCGGACACAATCAGTTCCTTCCTTCTGAACTTCGTACACAGGCCCATTTGCATACTTGCGGGCAACTACACGATATGGCACAGCCTCCCACCTGCTTTCCAATTTTCCTTGAGGCTTCTTGACACGTACCAGCACCAGGTCACCTGGCTGCAATGGTGCCCTTTGCACCGGGGTCTTATCAGGATGAGAATTTTCTTGCAGACGCTGTCGCACCAATCGATGAACTGTCTCAAGTCTCTGCCGGTGTGCTCGCACCCAGGAGGCTGGATCTCTTGGAGGGAACCCATCCACATCATTTAACTGTAACTCTCCGACACTTCGCCCAGACCGTCCAAAGAGAAGAGTATAAGGAGAATACCCCGTTGTAGAATGGACCTGATTGTTATAGGCCCACACCATCTCAGACAAGAACTGAGGCCACTGTAACTTCTTGTCCTCCTGCAAAGTCCGCACCATCTTTAGCAGAGTTCTATTAAATCCTTCGCAGGCTCCGTTTCCTTGGGGATGGTATGGAGTCGTGTGCGACTTCTTTATCCCGTAGATACGTTGAACTTCTTTCATTACATGTCCCTCAAAGCAAGCCCCTTGGTCAGAGTGGATGCGTTGTGGACACCCGTACACTCGGATGAAATCTTGGCATAGGGCTCGAGCTGCTGACTCAGCAGTCTGGTCCTTGGTGGCGGTCACCACCGCAAATTTGGTGAAGTGGTTCACCATTACGAGGCAGTACTGGTGCCCACTGTTGGATGGGCCCACCATTAGGTAGTCTATCATGACGATCTCCAAAGGTTCCTGGGTCACTATGGTTTGCAGGGGAGCTCTTTGTTCTATTGATTATGGATCTCACAAGTTCGACATCTATGACATACTTCTTCGACCATTTGACGGAGAGCTGGACAATAAATCAGTCGCTGTAGCCAACGAAAGGTCTTCTCATGACCAAAATGTCCATTCTTATTATGAGCCTCAAGAGCCAATGATTGAGCCAGTTCACTAGGCACTACGATTTGGTAACAAATGTCGATTTCAGAAGGCAGATATACCTTTCGGCATAGCACTCCATTTTTCATCTCTAACTTTTCCCACTGACTCAGGACTAATAGCATTTCACGGGTCAGTCGTTCTCTTTCCTCTTTACAGGGCTTCTTGCCTTTCTCAACACACTTGATCATTTTCGCCAGCCCCTCATGGGCCTGCTGTATTTGCACCCATTCCTGTAGTGAGGGGCCAAAGAAAGGAGCCAGTTTCGGTCCCTTCCACTGCACACTGCATAGCAGTGACCAAGGCTTGTGAAAATCTGCTGAAGTCAGGCATCTCCACATGCTCCAACTCATGATCCACGTCTCCGCTGGGGGCCTGGGTAGTTACCCTAGAAAGTCCATCGGCATTTTGGTTCTCCGTCTTGGACCGATACTTAATGCGGTAATTGAACTTAGACATTCGGGCTATCCACCTCTGCTCCAAAGCCCCGAGCTTGGCATTTTCCAGGTGAGCCAATGGGTTGTTGTCAGTCAGTACTAAGACTTCAGCTCCGGTCAAATACTCAGAGAATTTCTCAGTCATGGCCCATACCAGTGCCAACAGTTCTAACTTGAATGAACTATAATTGTCAGGGTTTCTCTCAGAATCTCGCAAGGATCGGCTGGCATACGCTATGACACGCTCTTGGCCATCCTGGAACTGAGATAGCACCGCTCCGAGACCATACAGGCTTGCATCGGTATATAGCTGGAAGGGCAAGTGGTAATCAGCATACGCTAAGATTGGGGCCGTTGTAAGAGCATCCTTCAATGCCTGGAAGGCGTGTTCCTGTTCAGGGCCCCATTTCACAGACCGGTTCTTTGGACCCCCGGCGGTGCCTCGTAGGAGAGCATTAAGTGGCACTGCTACTCTAGCAAAGTCCTTAATAAACCGTCGATAGTAGCCGGCTACTCCCAGGAACGCCCTCACTTCTCGCAGGGTAGTCGGTGTCGGCCAGTCTTGAACAGCCACTATCTTGTCCCTTGACGGCCTCACCCCTTCTCCTGATACACAATGACCCAAGTAATCAATTTCAGATTGAAACAACCGACATTTACTGGGTTTCAGTTTGAGCCCATGTTCCTGCAATCGTTGAAATACTTGTCCCAACTGGCGGAGATGGTCCTCAAAGGTTGCAGAGTACACTATAATGTCATCCAAGTAGATGAGAGTGAATTCAAAGTTGAAGTCACCAAGACATTTCTCCATCAATCGTTGAAACGTTCCAGGTGAATTTGTCAATCCAAAGGGCATCCGGTTAAATTCGTATAGTCCCATGGGCAAGATAAAGGCTGTCTTTTCCTTATCTTTCTCGGCCATTGGCACCTGCCAATACCCACTCACCAGGTCTAGTGAGGAGAAGTACCGGGCTCTTCCTAGTGCCGAAAGGGACTCCTCAATCCGAGGTAAGGGGTAGGAATCTCGTACGGTGCAGGTATTCAACTTTCGATAGTCTACGCAAAACCGAATGGACCCATCTTTCTTCCTTACTAGTACCACTGGAGCTGCCCAGGGACTTTGGCTTTCTTGAACGATCCCACTCTGCAGCATCTGTGTCAACAGTTCTTTCACCTCCTGATACATCTGTGGAGGAATTTGTCGGTAGCGCTCTCTGATTGGAAGGGTGTCTCCTGTGGGAATCTCGTGGTAGATCCCTGTTGTACATCCAAAATCTTCAGCATGACGTGCAAAGGTCGTGCGGTTTTCCCATAACAGTTCATCTACCTTCCGGATCTGTTCCAGAGAACACAAAGAAGTCTCTATCTTCATCTGTTCTCGAATTGCACCGCCATTCCATTTAGGGGTGGGGTTCTCGCCTTCCCCCATAGACACGGTTACGGCCCATTCACCTCGTTCAGCCGGCCTCAACTGCATCGGGGTCGCTTTCCTCACTTCCTCCGGAGTCACATAGAGGTTAGCCAGCAGCCTTCCTGGGGCTAGGTCTACACTCTGATCCTGAGTGTTCACACATCGGAGGGGTACTCTCCCATTGCGGACTACTGCCAAGGAACGGGCTACTAGCGGATCAACACTTCTTCCGGCTGTCGGCAGTGGTTCTATCAACACAGCTATGCCCTCTAGTTTCCTACAGGTGCCTACAGGCATGGACACTATCATCTCCCGTCTGGGTGGCAACGTAACTTTTGTATGCAGAGGGACCGAAATTCGAGCAAGAGGACACTGTGCATCTGAACTTTTCTGTAAGCCACATGTTCGGACCAGCCGCTGGAAGGCCGTTTGAGTAGGCCGATGGCTAGTGGTTTCTCTCCAATAACCGTGACCTTTCTTTTCAAAGAGAATCTGATCCAATTCTTTTAACACATTCATCCCCAAGATAACAGGGACCTTTACTTCATGTGACTCCTGTACTACCACAATGCCTTTCTTGCCTAGATCTTGGCCACATAATCTGACATTCATCCAGGCCACTCCCACCACCGGTACTGGTAACTGATTAGCTGCGACCACTCGTATGAATGTACGGGGAATCATATTTCACATGTCGCTGAAAATACCGTTCGTAACAGTCTCTACTCAGGGTCGTTACTTGGGAACCCGTGTCAATCATCCCGGTAACCGGAATACCTTCCAATTCCATCTGTATGATGGGACTTGCAGCGATCAGATCCTCTTCAGGGCATTCTCCTCTCATAGTCTCCTCAGTTTCCCCTACTGCCCGCCCTACTGCAGCAGGGGATTTCAGTTTTAACGGCGGTCTCTCATAAGCTTGTCGCTGCTCTGGACATCTAGCAGCAATGTGGCCCACGCGTCCACAATCCCAGCAGCGTATTTCCCGTCGCTCTGGCCATTGGTTTGGGCCCCTTCGGTAAGCCCCATCATTCTCTCCTGAGAGTTGTACTACATTATTGGGACCCCTTCGGTAGGTCCTATCCTCATCCCTCCAGCAGGGTTGTGGGTGATTCTGACCTTCTTGGTATGAACGGCCCACCCCTTCGTCTCTAGTTTTCTGGAGGCCTGCAATTCTCATAGAATTCTCATTACAATTGGTTTGTAGGTGTTCCATTTGCTCTTGCAATTTCTGCATTACTGTAAGTATCTCTTTAACTGTCCCTTTTTCCACTGTTTCTGGGCCAGAGCTAGCCCCCTGCGACAATGTAACTCCAACTGCGGTCTGAGGCTTCTGAACCATACTATTGGCACGTGAGATGGCCTCCACCTGTACGTCATGAAATTTAGCATCAGTCTCCCGTCGTATAAAGTCCTGCATAGCAACAGTCAAACTGCCATCACGGATCCCCAGGACAAACTGGTCACGGAGTGTCCGATCAGGGTTACAGAAGGCTGGTGAGCCCCCTCTTTCCTTCCCTTGAATATCTCGGAGCAGTTCTTGTAGGGCATTTGCATACTGAGGGAGACTTTCATTCTCCTTTTGTACCCTCTGGAAGAACCGTGCCTGCAGGGACCCCAGCAATGCGGTTTCTCCATAAATAGTTTCTAGAATCTGGACAACTTGCTCAAATGTCTGTCTTTGTTCAAATGGCCGCAATATCACTGTAGTCTTAGCATCTCCTTGTAATGTCAATATGGCTAGCTCTACTAGTACTTCTGGTGCGGTCTGGTACATGCGCTGTACCATTCGTATCTGCTCTGCCCACACACTCACAGACATATTATTGCCATCAAACTTTGCTAACTGACTCATTACAGCCCCTGCTGGCATTCTTCCTCCAGCACCATCCCTCCTAACGGGTGCGTCGCCGTCCATTCTGGTAGGCGGATCCTGCCGACTACGCCAATTTGTGAACCGAGAGCAAGGCAGGTGGTATGACTCCGCAACCAGAAAAGAGTGCGTACGCAGAAGTCAAGATTAAGAAGATTGCATTTACTATAAATTAATAAAAGCAGGTTAACAGTGAAATCACAGAGATAAAGACAAACAAAATATTCAAAACAGTATAAACGATTCAAGTCAGAGACTGCAACAATTTCCACCTTTGCTGTGTCCGTGTTCGCAGTGCAGACACTAAGAAATAGCAGTCCCAGGAACTATCCCTAACTGACCCTAACTTTCAAGCGGGTGCGCACCCCCCTTATCCCAGTGGTCCAAGTGGACCTCTTACAGTTTGTGGAAGTGCACGGTGGGGCCCGATGTCGTTCTTTTCCTTTATAACCAGCGCAGGATCCGCAACAAAGAAGTCCTCCTCAGCAGGCCGGAAAACCAGGTGGATATAATCCAGAATTTTACAGTTACTGTCCGGTACCTCGACAGCACTGTGAGTCTCTTTACTGTTTGGGGCAATCCACTCAGCCCAATGTCGCTCCACAGGTTAGCTGCTGCACACAGTCCTTTTTAACTTGGCTTCACTAAATGCACGGTCTCTTTATACTCCATCCGTCTCCAGACTGAAGTTCACACAGCTTGGCTGCACAGGAACGTCCTTTAGTATCTCCACACACGTCTTACACAGCACAGAACTTGCTTTCTATCTAGCCAAGATGGCAGCCGTTATAGTTTTAGTCCCTCTTCCTCATTCTTCCTGCTCACACTGAGGCAGGCTGACATCATAAGGGGCGTGTCACTTCAACACTTAACTGCTGTTTTAAAGAGCCACTACCACATTAATACACTTTCTCTATGGCAAACTTCAATGCAAATTGGTCCTATGCTGCCATCTACTGACCAAACGAATACTGCAGGCATTTACATTTATCTGTATTACTAGAATAGCATTATACATTGAATTTTAACACAGTTTACCAGGATAACGAAACTTAGACACATTACATGACTGTTTCTTACAGCAGCACAGGCAGGCATCTGTATCGCTGTTCTGAGGACGGCGATACAGATGACTGGAGATGAGCGCTTCCACAATGGAAGCGCTCATCTCCCTGTGCCCAGCCGCCGCCATTACACTGCGGGCTGTCGGCCGCCGACGCCCCTGTTGCTATGGAGCCCTGTGCGGCCGCACAGCCCGCCCACCCCAAAGGCCGGCCCTGGCTGCACTGTGGTATTTTGTTCTGGTGAGGCAGTATATTATGCTGCACTGTTGTGTTTGGTTCTGCTGAGCAGTATATTGTGCTGATCAAAAAACAAAACAAAATAAAGCATGAAAAACAACATTCATGAATGTGTGTGAGTACCTAATGCAATTTCACCTTTAAATAATTGGCATAGCACTGATTAGACCACAATACAATTATTATTATACAGTGCCTATGCAGGTGCTACATATTTTGCAATAATACTTCCATTTCAAAGAGATGCGCAATGTTCATATAACATTTTTCTAGCAATGAGCTCATTGAAAACTGTAACACACAGCAGATGATGAGAATTGTAAATTAAGAATTGATACAAGGTGCAGCTACTCATAATTAGAATACATCTAGCTTCCAAAGGTAAAACACACCTGTCGTCTATATATACACACACAAACACATATATGTTGTTTTACATAGCATATACCTAGATGCAATGTCTGTTATTGGTGATAAAGCCGATCAAAGGCATTTAACCTGTCAGATGCCAGGTCAATTGTGACCACAGCATCTGAGAGGGTTTTCCCCCAGAAGCCTGAACGGTTCAATGGTTCCCCCGCGCCGAGATCAAGGGAGCTGTTCGTTCATTATGGTAGTCTTGAGCCTTTTGAAGGATCCAAGGCTACCACAGCTGTGTTCCTATGGAGTCCTGCCTGTGGCAGGGTCTGTAGGAACACATTGAATCTCCCATAGACTGCAATGGGACATTTTTTTTTTTAAATCTAATTACTTTGCACAGCCATGTCTCAAAATGTAAAAACAGGCGAATTCTTCTTTTTTGGTTGCGTCATCTCCCAAATAAAATTGAATAAAAAGTGATAAAAAATTCACACACACTCCAAAATGGTATCAATAAAAACTACAGGTCACCCTGCAAAAAATGAGCCCTCCCATAGCTCCATAGATGTTCCTATAAAAAAAAGTTATGGGGGTCAGAATACGGCAATAAACAAAATAAATAATTTTATGTGAAGTTTACATTTTTAAGTATCAAAACACAAGATAAACTACATAAATGTGGTATCACTGTAATCGTACTGACACTGAGAATGAACATAACAGGTGAGTTTTACCACATAGGGAACGCTGTAAAATCCCATAAAACTATGGCAGAATTGTGTTTATTTCCAATTTCACTCCATTTGGAATGCCATTAGAAAGTGTCCAAAAATAAAAACAAGCCTTTATGAGGCTATGTGAGCATAGAATAAAAAGGTACGGCTCCAGGAAGGACGGGAGAAAAAACTAAAATTGAACGACGGAAAAACGCTCAAGGGGTTAAAAGCTAGTCTTCTTTTTTTTACAATTATTGGTCCTTTAAAGAACATAAAGCACTGACTCATAGTAGTATTGAATGTGCCCATGATGACTGAACACTAAACAAGCTGGCCTAGATTTATCAAAGCATGCTTGAAGTTTAGCTCTACTTATCTTCCATTTGCATGAACGTGAGATAAGGAAAACATTTGTAACCCTTTGAGAAATGTAGGCCAGTGTGTAACACCTTAGTACTCTCATTCAAGTGGAGTGGGACTGTTTTGTGTGTATATATACAGTATGTATAAATATATATATATATAGTATAAAATGTAGAAAGAAACATAAGGTTGTTTATAAATGTGGACTGCTATGATTCTCGTGGGACACTGCCTGAAGGTAACTGTGTTAACTTATTTTATGTTAATAATTAATCTTCCAAAAACTAGACCTGTTGAGGCCTCTTGCTTTGAAATCTCAGGAGACCTATATTTCTTTTCAAATTTCAAACAGGTGGTTTAAAACAAATATTTAGATATACACCTCAATGTGTTAAATTAAGATTGGAGCGGGGAAAGCTTTCCAGGGAAAATCCTTCTCCCTTTTTCTGTGCCATAATAAAGCATGAATGGTGGGGTCTGGGTGGACCTAAAATTAGGTTTTAGATGTTGTGGAAAAAAAAGAAAGTGAAAAGAAAGATGAGAATAAAATATGAAAAGCAAAATAAAACTGAAAGAAGAAAGACTTATTGAACCATAAAACAACACAAATATATAGTTCACTTGTAGAAATATTAATGAGACAAACCGTTTTCATTAAAGGGGTCGTCCCATGAAAAATATTCTGTCGTTTTCAAACCTGGGTCTGTCTGTAATTGTCCATAATTAAAATTTTTGTATGGCCACTGAGTTATTTAATAGAATGCATTTGCATAGCACCACCTGCTGCACTTGCTAATTTCCATCCTTCAGCTGCTTTCTGAGCTGTGATAGGGAGAGTGCTGCATAAAAAAGGATATGCCCGCTAAGCTGCCAGCTTGAGATAAATCTTGCAGGGCAACTGGAGTAATGAATGGGAAGATCTCTGGATCCATGTAAGGTACAGGACTGCTTGTGCAAAACAATAATAAATGGCCCCTCACCACAGTTCCTTCTCCTAATGCAAAGTACTCTCCCCGCAACTCAGAAGGTTCCAGCAACCGCAGACCAATGCTCAGAAATCCAGTTTCAGAAAGACAAATCTGGAGCCTTTGTTAAAATCATCCAACTTTTATTTCATCTTTTAAATAAAATTTGTGGTACAGTAGTACTTTACCTCATAAACATATGGATTAACTACTACTGTACTGCTAATTTTATTCAGAAGATGAAATAAACGTTGGATGATTATAACAAAATCTCCAGATATGGCATTTTTTTTATACAGGGCTGGTTGTAGTTTTGTTATAAATAGATTGTCATGTACTATAAGATGTCTGATTTTCATTTTTTACATTAGTCATGAGATAACTAGGGATGAGCGAACTCGAACTGTATAGTTCGGGTTCGTACCGAATTTTGGGGTGTCCGTGACACGGACCCGAACCCGGACATTTTCGTAAAAGTCCGGGTTCGGGTTCGGTGTTCGTCGCTTTCTTCGCGCTTTTGTGACGCTTTCTTGGCGCTTTTTGAAAGGCTGCAAAGCAGCCAATCAACAAGCGTCATACTACTTGCCCCAAGAGGCCATCACAGCCATGCCTACTATTGGCATGGCTGTGATTGGCCAGAGCACCATGTGACCCAGCCTCTATTTAAGCTGGAGTCACATAGCGCCGCCCGTCACTCTGCTCTGATTAGCGTAGGGAGAGGTTGCGGCTGCGACAGTAGGGCGAGATTAGGCAGATTAACTCCTCCAAAGGACTTGATTAACTGATCGATCTGCAGCTGTGGATCATTGAGCTGCTGATCCTCAATTGCTCACTGTTTTTAGGCTGCACAGACCGTTTGTCAGTCTCATTTTTCTGGGGTGATCGGCGGCCATTTTGTGTCTTGTGGTGCGCCAGCACAAGCTGCGACCAAGTGCATTTAACCCTCAATGGTGTGGTTGTTTTTTGGCTAAAGCCTACATCAGGGTGAAGCTGTCACACCAAGTGCATTTAACCAGCAATAGTCTGTTCATTTTTTGGCCATATCCCAGTCTAATTCTGTCACTAAATCCATACCGGTCACCCAGCGCCTAAATACTAGGCCTCAAATTTATATCCAGCTAAATCTGTCCCTAGTGCTGTAGCTGGGCGAGTTATTTAGTGTCCGTTCAAGCACATTTCTTGTTCTGGGTTGAAATACAATTCCCAATTTAGCAATTTCATAATTTAGTGGTTCCTGCTATATCAGAGCTCTTTGAAATCTATCCCAAAAAGGGTATATAATATTGAAGGTGCACATAGGGTCATTCAGAGTAACTTCACACACACCCGCTACTGTGTATTTCCAAGTCTAATTCTGTCACTAAATCCATACCGGTGACCCAGCGCCTAAATACTAGGCCTCAAATTTAATTCCCTCTAAATCTCTCGTTACCCACCGCTGTACTGTTGTTGCTGGGCAAGATATTTAGTGTCCGTCAAAGCACATTTTTTGTTCTGGGTTGAAGTACAATTCCCAATTTAGCAATTTCATAATTTAGTGGTTTCTGCTATATCAGAGCTATTTGAAATCTATCCCAAAAAGGGTATATAATATTGAAGGTGCACATAGGGTCATTCAGAATAACTTCACACACACCCGCTACTGTGTATTTCCAAGTCTAATTCTGTCACTAAACCCATACCTGTCACCCAGCGCCTAAATACTAGGCCTCAAATTTAAATCCCTCTAAATCTCTCGTTACCGTTGTCCTGTTGTAGCTGGGAAAGTTATTTAGTGCCCGTCAAAGCACATTTTTTGTTCTGGGTTGAAGTACAATTCCCAATTTAGCAATTTCATAATTTAGTGGTTCCTGCTATATCAGAGCTATTTGAAATCTATCCCAAAAAGGGTATATAATATTGAAGGTGCACATAGGGTCATTCAGAATAACTTCACACACACCCGCTACTGTGTATTTCCAAGTCTAATTCTGTCACTAAATCCATACCGGTGACCCAGCGCCTAAATACTAGGCCTCAAATTTAATTCCCTCTAAATCTCTCGTTACCCACCGGTGTACTGTTGTTGCTGGGCAAGATATTTAGTGTCCGTCAAAGCACATTTTTTGTTCTGGGTTGAAGTACAATTCCCAATTTAGCAATTTCATAATTTAGTGGTTTCTGCTATATCAGAGCTATTTGAAATCTATCCCAAAAAGGGTATATAATATTGAAGGTGCACATAGGGTCATTCAGAATAACTTCACACACACCCGCTACTGTGTATTTCCAAGTCTAATTCTGTCACTAAACCCATACCTGTCACCCAGCGCCTAAATACTAGGCCTCAAATTTAAATCCCTCTAAATCTCTCGTTACCGTTGTCCTGTTGTAGCTGGGAAAGTTATTTAGTGCCCGTCAAAGCACATTTTTTGTTCTGGGTTGAAGTACAATTCCCAATTTAGCAATTTCATAATTTAGTGGTTCCTGCTATATCAGAGCTATTTGAAATCTATCCCAAAAAGGGTATATAATATTGAAGGTGCACATTGGGTCATTCAGAATAACTTCACACACACGCTTCTGTGCATTTCCAAGTCTAATTCTGTCACTAAATCCATACCGGTGACCCAGCGCCTAAATACTAGGCCTCAAATTTAATTCCCTCTAAATCTCTCGTTACCCACCGCTGTACTGTTGTTGCTGGGCAAGATATTTAGTGTCCGTCAAAGCACATTTTTTGTTCTGGGTTGAAGTACAATTCCCAATTTAGCAATTTCATAATTTAGTGGTTTCTGCTATATCAGAGCTATTTGAAATCTATCCCTAAAAGGGTATATAATATTGAAGGTGCACATAGGGTCATTCAGAATAACTTCACACACACCCGCTACTGTGTATTTCCAAGTCTAATTCTGTCACTAAATCCATACCGGTGACCCAGCGCCTAAATACTAGGCCTCAAATTTAATTCCCTCTAAATCTCTCGTTACCCACCGTTGTACTGTTGTTGCTGGGCAAGATATTTAGTGTCCGTCAAAGCACATTTTTTGTTCTGGGTTGAAGTACAATTCCCAATTTAGCAATTTCATAATTTAGTGGTTTCTGCTATATCAGAGCTATTTGAAATCTATCCCTAAAAGGGTATATAATATTCAAGGTGCACATTGGGTCATTCAGAATAACTTCACACACACACGCTTCTGTGCATTTCCAAGTCTAATTCTGTCACTAAATCCATACCGGTCACCCAGCGCCTAAATACTAGGCCTCAAATTTATATCCCGCTGAATTTGAATACAATACATTGGGCCAAATAATATATTTGTTGTTGTGGTGAACCATAACAATGAGAAAAACATCTAGTAAGGGACGCGGACGTGGACATGGTCGTGGTGGTGTTAGTGGACCCTCTGGTGCTGGGAGAGGACGTGGCCGTTCTGCCACATCCACACGTCCTAGTGTACCAACTACCTCAGGTCCCAGTAGCCGCCAGAATTTACAGCGATATATGGTGGGGCCCAATGCCGTTCTAAGGATGGTAAGGCCTGAGCAGGTACAGGCATTAGTCAATTGGGTGGCCGACAGTGGATCCAGCACGTTCACATTATCTCCCACCCAGTCTTCTGCAGAAAGCGCACAGATGGCGCCTGAAAACCAACCCCATCAGTCTGTCACATCACCCCCATGCATACCAGGGAAACTGTCTCAGCCTCAAGTTATGCAGCAGTCTCTTATGCTGTTTGAAGACTCCGCTGGCAGGGTTTCCCAAGGGCATCCACCTAGCCCTTCCCCAGCGGTGAAAGACATAGAATGCACTGACGCACAACCACTTATGTTTCCTGATGATGAGGACATGGGAATACCACCTCAGCATGTCTCTGATGATGACGAAACACAGGTGCCAACTGCTGCGTCTTTCTGCAGTGTGCAGACTGAACAGGAGGTCAGGGATCAAGACTGGGTGGAAGACGATGCAGGGGACGATGAGGTCCTAGACCCCACATGGAATGAAGGTCGTGCCACTGACTTTCACAGTTCGGAGGAAGAGGCAGTGGTGAGACCGAGCCAACAGCGTAGCAAAAGAGGGAGCAGTGGGCAAAAGCAGAACACCCGCCGCCAAGAGACTCCGCCTGCTACTGACCGCCGCCATCTGGGACCGAGCACCCCAAAGGCAGCTTCAAGGAGTTCCCTGGCATGGCACTTCTTCAAACAATGTGCTGACGACAAGACCCGAGTGGTTTGCACGCTGTGCCATCAGAGCCTGAAGCGAGGCATTAACGTTCTGAACCTGAGCACAACCTGCATGACCAGGCACCTGCATGCAAAGCATGAACTGCAGTGGAGTAAACACCTTAAAACCAAGGAAGTCACTCAGGCTCCCCCTGCTACCTCTTCTGCTGCTGCCGCCTCGGCCTATTCTGCTGCTGCCGCCTCGGCCTCTTCCTCCGCCTCTGGAGGAACGTTGGCACCTGCCGCCCAGCAAACAGGGGATGTACCACCAACACCACCACCACCACCTCCGTCACCAAGCGTCTCAACCATGTCACACGCCAGCGTTCAGCTCTCCATCTCACAAACATTTGATAGAAAGCGTAAATTCCCACCTAGCCACCCTCGATCCCTGGCCCTGAATGCCAGCATTTCTAAACTACTGGCCTATGAAATGCTGTCATTTAGGCTGGTGGACACAGACAGCTTCAAACAGCTCATGTCGCTTGCTGTCCCACAGTATGTTGTTCCCAGCCGGCACTACTTCTCCAAGAGAGCCGTGCCTTCCCTGCACAACCAAGTATCCGATAAAATCAAGTGTGCACTGCGCAACGCCATCTGTAGCAAGGTCCACCTAACCACAGATACGTGGACCAGTAAGCACGGCCAGGGACGCTATATCTCCCTAACTGCACACTGGGTAAATGTAGTGGCAGCTGGGCCCCAGGCGGAGAGCTGTTTGGCGCACGTCCTTCCGCCGCCAAGGATCGCAGGGCAACATTCTTTGCCTCCTGTTGCCACCTCCTCCTTCTCGGCTTCCTCCTCCTCTTCTTCCACCTGCTCATCCAGTCAGCCACACACCTTCACCACCAACTTCAGCACAGCCCGGGGTAAACGTCAGCAGGCCATTCTGAAACTCATATGTTTGGGGGACAGGCCCCACACCGCACAGGAGTTGTGGCGGGGTATAGAACAACAGACCGACGAGTGGTTGCTGCCGGTGAGCCTCAAGCCCGGCCTGGTGGTGTGTGATAATGGGCGAAATCTCGTTGCAGCTCTGGGACTAGCCAATTTGACGCACATCCCTTGCTTGGCGCATGTGCTGAATTTGGTGGTGCAGAAGTTCATTCACAACTACCCCGACATGTCAGAGCTGCTGCATAAAGTGCGGGCCGTCTGTTCGCGCTTCCGGCGTTCACATCCTGCTGCTGCTCGCCTGTCTGCGCTACAGCGTAACTTCGGCCTTCCCGCTCACCGCCTCATATGCGACGTGCCCACCAGGTGGAACTCCACCTTGCACATGCTGGACAGACTGTGCGAGCAGCAGCAGGCCATAGTGGAGTTTCAGCTGCAGCACGCACGGGTCAGTCGCACTACAGAACAGCACCACTTCACCACCAATGACTGGGCCTCCATGCGAGACCTGTGTGCCCTGTTGCGCTGTTTCGAGTACTCCACCAACATGGCCAGTGGCGATGACACCGTTATCAGCGTTACAATACCACTTCTATGTCTCCTTGAGAAAACACTTAGGGCGATGATGGAACAGGAGGTGGCCCAGGAGGAGGAGGAGGAGGATGAGGAAGAGGGGTCATTTTTAGCACTTTCAGGCCAGTCTCTTCGAAGTGACTCAGAGGGAGGTTTTTTGCAACAGCAGAGGCCAGGTACAAATGTGGCCAGCCAGGGCCCACTACTGGAGGACGAGGAGGACGAGGATGAGGAGGAGGTGGAGGAGGATGAGGATGAAGCATGGTCACAGCGGGGTGGCACCCAACGCAGCTCGGGTCCATCACTGGTGCGTGGCTGGGGGGAAAGGCAGGACGATGACGATACGCCTCCCACAGAGGACAGCTTGTCCTTACCCCTGGGCAGCCTGGCACACATGAGCGACTACATGCTGCAGTGCCTGCGCAACGACAGCAGAGTTGCCCACATTTTAACCTGTGCGGACTACTGGGTTGCCACCCTGCTGGATCCACGCTACAAAGACAATGTGCCCACCTTACTTCCTGCACTGGAGCGTGATAGGAAGATGCGCGAGTACAAGCGCACGTTGGTAGACGCGCTACTGAGAGCATTCCCAAATGTCACAGGGGAACAAGTGGAAGCCCAAGGCCAAGGCAGAGGAGGAGCAAGAGGTCGCCAAGGCAGCTGTGTCACGGCCAGCTCCTCTGAGGGCAGGGTTAGCATGGCAGAGATGTGGAAAACTTTTGTCAACACGCCACAGCTAACTGCACCACCACCTGATACGCAACGTGTTAGCAGGAGGCAACATTTTACTAACATGGTGGAACAGTACGTGTGCACACCCCTCCACGTACTGACTGATGGTTCGGCCCCATTCAACTTCTGGGTCTCTAAATTGTCCACGTGGCCAGAGCTAGCCTTTTATGCCTTGGAGGTGCTGGCCTGCCCGGCAGCCAGCGTTTTGTCTGAACGTGTATTCAGCACGGCAGGGGGCGTCATTACAGACAAACGCAGCCGCCTGTCTACAGCCAATGTGGACAAGCTGACGTTCATAAAAATGAACCAGGCATGGATCCCACAGGACCTGTCCGTCCCTTGTCCAGATTAGACATTAACTACCTCCCCATAACCATATATTATTGGACTCCAGGGCACTTCCTCATTCAATCCTATTTTTATTTTCATTTTACCATTATATTGCGATGCTACCCAAAGTTGAATGAACCTCTCCTCTGCCTGTGTGCTAGGCCTAAATATATGCCAATGGACTGTTGCAGTGGTGGCTGACATGAAGCCTGATTCTCTGCTATGACATGCAGACTAATTCTCTGCTGACATGAAGCCAGATTGTCTGTTACGGGACCTCTCTCCTCTGCCTGGGTGCTGGGCCTAAATTTATGACAATGGACTGTTGCAGTGGTGGCTGACGTGAAGCCTGATTCTCTGCTATGACATGCAGACTGATTCTCTGCTGTCATGAAGCCAGATTGTCTGTTACGGGACCTTTCTCCTCTACCTGGGTTCTGGGCCTAAATTTATGAAAATTGACTCTTACAGTGGTGGGTGACGTGAAGCCTGATTCTCTGCTATGATATGAAGACTGATTCTCTGCTGACATGAAGCCAGATTGTCTGTTACGGGACCTTTCTCCTCTGCCTGGGTTCTGGGCCTAAATTTATGAAAATTGACTCTTACAGTGGTGGGTGACGTGAAGCCTGATTCTCTGCTATGATATGAAGACTGATTCTCTGCTGACATGAAGCCAGATTGTCTGTTACGGGACCTTTCTCCTCTGCCTGGGTTCTGGGCCTAAATTTATGAAAATTGACTCTTACAGTGGTGGGTGACGTGAAGCCTGATTCTCTGCTATGATATGAAGACTGATTCTCTGCTGACATGAAGCCAGATTGTCTGTTACGGGACCTTTCTCCTCTGCCTGGGTTCTGGGCCTAAATTTATGAAAATTGACTCTTACAGTGGTGGGTGACGTGAAGCCTGATTCTCTGCTATGATATGAAGACTGATTCTCTGCTGACATGAAGCCAGATTGTCTGTTACGGGACCTTTCTCCTCTGCCTGGGTTCTGGGCCTAAATTTATGAAAATTGACTCTTACAGTGGTGGGTGACGTGAAGCCTGATTCTCTGCTATGATATGAAGACTGATTCTCTGCTGACATGAAGCCAGATTGTCTGTTACGGGACCTTTCTCCTCTGCCTGGGTTCTGGGCCTAAATTTATGAAAATTGACTCTTACAGTGGTGGGTGACGTGAAGCCTGATTCTCTGCTATGATATGAAGACTGATTCTCTGCTGACATGAAGCCAGATTGTCTGTTACGGGACCTCTCTCCTCTGCCTGGGTGCTGGGCCTAAATATATGCCAATGGACTGTTGCAGTGGTGGCTGACGTGAAGCCTCATTCTCTGCTATGACATGCAGACTAATTCTCTGCTGACATGAAGACAGATTCTCTGTTACGGGACCTCTCTCCTCTGCCTGGGTGCTGGGCCTAAATATATGCCAATGGACTGTTGCAGTGGTGGCTGACGTGAAGCCTCATTCTCTGCTATGACATGCAGACTAATTCTCTGCTGACATGAAGACAGATTCTCTGTTACGGGACCTCTCTCCTCTGCCTGGGTGCCGGGGCCTAAATATCTGAGAATGGACTGTTCCAGTGGTGGCTGACGTGAAGCCTCATTCTCTGCTATGACATGCAGACTAATTCTCTGCTGACATGAAGACAGATTCTCTGTTACGGGACCTCCCTCCTCTGCCTGGGTGCTGGGCCTAAATATATGCCAATGGACTGTTGCAGTGGTGGCTGACGTGAAGCCTCATTCTCTGCTATGACATGCAGACTAATTCTCTGCTGACATGAAGACAGATTCTCTGTTACGGGACCTCCCTCCTCTGCCTGGGTGCTGGGCCTAAATATATGCCAATGGACTGTTGCAGTGGTGGCTGACGTGAAGCCTCATTCTCTGCTATGACATGCAGACTGATTCTCTGCTGACATGAAGCCAGATTCTCTGTTACGGGACCTCTCTCCTCTGCCTGTGTGTGTGCTGGGCCTAAATATATGCCAATGGACTGTTGCAGTGGTGGCTGACGTGAAGCCTCATTCTCTGCTATGACATGCAGACTGATTCTCTGCTGACATGAAGCCAGATTCTCTGTTACGGGACCTCTCTCCTCTGCCTGTGTGTGTGCTGGGCCTAAATATATGCCAATGGACTGTTGCAGTGGTGGCTGACGTGAAGCCTCATTCTCTGCTATGACATGCAGACTAATTCTCTGCTGACATGAAGACAGATTCTCTGTTACGGGACCTCCCTCCTCTGCCTGGGTGCTGGGCCTAAATATATGCCAATGGACTGTTGCAGTGGTGGCTGACGTGAAGCCTCATTCTCTGCTATGACATGCAGACTAATTCTCTGCTGACATGAAGCCAGATTGTCTGTTACGGGACCTCTCTCCTCTGCCTGGGTGCCGGGGCCTAAATATCTGAGAATGGACTGTTCCAGTGGTGGGTGACGGGAAGCCAGATTCTCTGCTATGGAACCTCTCTCCAATTGATTTTGGTTAATTTTTATTTATTTAATTTTTATTTTAATTCATTTCCCTATCCACATTTGTTTGCAGGGGATTTACCTACATGTTGCTGCCTTTTGCAGCCCTCTAGCTCTTTCCTGGGCTGTTTTACAGCCTTTTTAGTGCCGAAAAGTTCGGGTCCCCATTGACTTCAATGGGGTTCGGGTTCGGGACGAAGTTCGGATCGGGTTCGGATCCCGAACCCGAACATTTCCGGGATGTTCGGCCGAACTTCTCGAACCCGAACATCCAGGTGTTCGCTCAACTCTACTTATAACTACTCTACTATAGTGCTATTGTAACAACAAGACCTATAGGTACAAAATGTTGTCCGGTACGTTTCTGATCATGTAGTGTAAATTAAAGGGAATATGTTATTAGAAAATGACCTATTGTTTAAATCGTTTTTATGTTAAACAATTATTATTTTTTTCTGTGATT
This sequence comes from Bufo gargarizans, assembly GCF_014858855.1. Lineage (NCBI taxonomy): Eukaryota > Metazoa > Chordata > Amphibia > Anura > Bufonidae > Bufo > Bufo gargarizans. The sequence goes on along the minus strand of NC_058080.1, from coordinate 361,880,678 downwards.
TTTGTAAAAATTTTCATGTTCCTATGTATATGTGCAACGAACAGTCTGCAGGAGCACATGTGAGTGTGGGTGGCCGGATGGGTGCAGTAGTCATACACACGGTTTCCTGAAGCTCCCTGGGCTGGCATGTAGTGATGGGCAGTGGCGTTGCTAGGGCTGGTGTCACCCGGTGCGGTAGAAAATGGTGTCACCCCCCCTGGGTGACACCTGACAGTGTAGGCTATATGTGTATAACAAACATATTTCATATGAAAACTTACAATTACTTGGCTTGGCCCTTGGGGATCTCGGACACCACTTCCACACTTTGGCTGGGGGGCTCGGCGGAGCTGATGTGCTTTATCCTAATGAGAAAGATTTCATAATAAGTATTTGGAGAAGGGGCAGAGGGATAGCAGAGCAGGGAGAGGCTGGTGCTGCTACTAGGGGGCTCATACCATGGGGGAGTAATAACGCCCACCATAATGCCCCCCCCCCCCAGTAGTAATAATTCTCCTTATAATGTGACAGTGCAAAAAATACCCCCCTGTAATGCCTCCAGTTGAGCTAATGTCCCCATAGTGCCTCCATAATGTGCCAGTATAAAATACCCCTATATAGTGACCCCAGTAAATGCCCCCATAGTGCTCCTCTCCCCCCTAGTGCCCCCATAATGTACCAGTATAAAAGGCCCGATATATAGTGCGCCAGTAGATGCCCTCAGTGTCCCCCATAATTTGTAAGCATAAAATACCCCTTCTCAGTGCCCCATAGTAGTCCTCTCCCCCCTTCCCCATAGTACCCAACACAATGTGTCCCAGTATAAAATGCCCCTATACAGAGCCCCCATATAAAATAACCGTTCTTTGTGGCCTCAGTAGATGCCCCTATAGTGCCACCAATAATGTGCCAGTAAGAAGTGCCCCCATAGATGTCCCCCAATAATGTGCCAGTGAAATGTGCCCTCATAGATGCCCCTTAATCATGTGCCAGTAGCCTAAGCCCCCAATCAACATGTGCCAGTAGCCATAGGCGCCCCCCCTATCATGTGCCAGTAGCCATAGGGCCCCTCTATCATGTGCCAGTAGCCATAGGGCCCCCCTATCATGTGCCAGTAGCCATAGGGCCCCCCTATCATGTGCCACTAGCCATAGGGCCTCTCCTATCATGTGCCACTAGCCATCAGTATTGTACAGAAAAAAAAAAAAAAAAAAAGGAAAAAAACACTTACCTCCTTGGCAGCGATGCGATGCAGGCCTCTTCTGGCCTGTGTCCCGCGCTGTGTACGGCTCAGGCGGCGCGATGACGTCATCGCGCCGCCTGCGCCGGCCTCTGATAGCAGGGCTCCAGACTAAAAAAAAATACCTAGTAGCCATTGGCTCCTGAACTGAAAAATTTAGGAGCCAAATTACATTTTTAGTCGCCAAATCAAAACCGAATGAAAATTTTGGTATCATGACAACGCTACGCTGATCAGATCGACGTAGGGTTGTTTCAATACCAAAATTTAGATTTGCTTTCATCACCATAAAAAAGTATTGCGATACTCAATACCAAGCAAAAAAGCCACATGCATTTCGCATTTTATGAAACGTTCGGCCCATAATAGAACAGTCCTATCCTATTTTTTGGGGTGACAAGGTGACAAAAAAATGGCGAATGCTCACCGCATAGGAGATATTTTTAAATAATTTAATAGTTTGGACTTTTCGGACGCAGCGCTATGTAATATGTTTATTGTATATATTTTTTATATGTAAAATTGGGAAAGGGGGGATTTAAACTTAATATTTTAGAGTACTTTCACACTAGCGTTTTTCTTTTTCGGCATAGAGTTCCGTCACAGGGGCTCTATACCGGAAAATAACTGATCCGTCATATCCCCATGCATTCAGGATGCATCAGGATGTCTTCAGTTCAGTCATTTTGACTGATCAGGCAAAAGATAAAACCGCAGCATGCTACGGTTTTATCTCCGGCGAAAAAAACTGAAGACTTGCCTGAATGCCGGATCCGGCATTTTTCCCCATAGGAACGTATTAGTGCCAGATCCGGCATTCAAAATACCGGAATGCAGGATCCGTCCTTCCGGTCTGCGCATGCCGGTAAAAATGTGTAAAAAGATACAAGACGGATCCGTCTGTCCGCATGACAAGCGGAGACATGGATTCATTCTTGCAATGCATTTGTGAGATGGATCCGCATCCGGATGCATCTCATAAATGCTTTCAGTCACATCAAGATCGGCGGATCTGGCAGGCAGTTCTGACAACGGAACTGCTTGCCGCATCACACTACTGCAAGTGTGAAAGTAGCCTTAGTGTTTGTGTTTTATTTTCACTTACTATTAGCCCCCTTAGGGGCTGGAACCCTTGTCCTATTCACCCTTAGGCCCCTTTCACATGGGTGAGATTTCTGCGCGGGTGCAATGCGTGAGGTGAACGCATTGCACCCGCACTGAATCCGGACCCATTCACTTCTATGGGGCTGTGCAGATGAGCGGTGATTTTCACGCATCACTTGTGCGCTGCGTGAAAATCGCAACATGCTTTATGTTGTGCGTTTTCATGCAACGCAGGCCCCATAGAAGTTAATGGGGCTGCGTGAAAATCGCATTGTATCCGCAAGCAAGTGTGGATGCGGTGCGATTTTCACGCTTGGTTGCTAAGATGAAAGTCTATTCACTGTGTTATTTTCCCTTATAACATGGTTATAAGGGAAAATAATAGCATTCTGAATACAGAATGCTTAGTAGAAGGTCAATATAATAAACATTGAGTGCGCCCCCCCAGTATAATAAACATTGAGTGCGCCCCCCCAGTATAATAAACATTGAGTGCGCCCCCCCCAGTATAATAAACATTGAGTGAGCCCCCCCAGTATAATAAACATTGAGTGCGCCCCCCCAGTATAATAAACATTGAGTGCGCCCCCCAGTATATCAAACATTGAGAGCGCCCCCCCAGTATAATAAACATTGAGAGCGCCCCCCAGTATAATAAACATTGAGAGCGCCCCCCCAGTATAATAAACATTGAGTGCGCCCCCCCAGTATAATAAACATTGAGTGCGCCCCCACCAGTATAATAAACATTGAGAGCGCCCCCCCAGTATAATAAACATTGAGAGCACCCCCCCAGTATAATAAACATTGAGTGCGCCCCCCCAGTATAATAAACATTGAGTGCGCCCCCAGTATAATAAACATTGAGAGCGCCCCCCCCCAGTATAATAAACATTGAGTGCGCCCCCCCAGTATAATAAACATTGAGAGCGCCCCCCCAGTATAATAAACATTGAGAGCGCCCCCCCAGTATAATAAACATTGAGAGCGCCCCCCCCAGTATATCAAACATTGAGAGCGCCCCCCCAGTATATCAAACATTGAGAGCGCCCCCCCCAGCATAATATACATTGAGAGCGCCCCCCCCAGTATAATAAACATTGAGAGCGCCCCCCCCCCAGTATAATAAACATTGGTGGCGCAGTGGGAAGTGCCAATGAGGGTTAAAAAAATAAATAAAAATTAACTCACCTCCTCCAATTGATCGCGCAGCTGCCGGTCTCCTGTTCTATCTTCAGGACCTGTCAAAGGACCTGTGGTGACATCACTGTGGTCATCACATGGTACATCATATGATCCATCACCATGGTAATGGACCATGTGATTAGCTCAGTGATGTCACCACAGGTCCTGAAGATAGAACAGGAGACCGGCAGCTACGCGATCAACTGGAGGAGGTGAGTTAATTTTTATTTATTTTTTTTAACCCTCATTGGCACTTCCCACTGCGCCACCAATGTTTATTATACTGGGGGGGGGGTGCACAAAATGATTATTATACTGGGGGGGGTGCACAAAATGTTTATTATAGGGGGGGGGGCGCACTCAATGTTAATACAAATACAGGAGGCGGGTGCCGGAATGAAATAGCCGGCACCCGACCTCTATGATAGGGGGCTGCAATCAGTGGCAGTTAACCCCTCAGGTGCCGCTCCCTGTCATAGAGGTCGGATGCCGGCTATTTGATTCCGTCACCCGCCTCCTGTATTTGTATTACAGGTCAGTTTTCTTCATTGGTGGCGCAGTGGCCACAGCCCCTCCCCTCCTCCTCCCATCCCTCTTCTCATTGGCGGAGGCAGCGGCAGCAGCAGCACAGGGGGGAGGGAGAGAGCCCCCCCCCCTGCCTCTATGGAAGCGCCGGCCCTGCCTAAAGTTAGTTAGTCAAGGAGAACTCCGGCGGCCGGCGGGTGACACCCCATCAGACTGGTGTCACCCGGTGCGGCCCGCACCCCCCGCACCCCCCTCGCAACGCCACTGGTGATGGGAAGAGCACACCAGATGGCAGTTGAGGTGCCGTTGATGTTGATGTTTTACAGTGCGAGGCAGGGTCCTGGTTGTCGTAATGCCAAAACCTTACAGTGCAAATGTAGGATGGAAGTAATGAGTCTCAGTTAAACATAAAACAATTATTTACTGAACTTCAGATGCAGACAATTCAGGAAAGGTCTCACTTGTTATGGATTGGCTGTAGAAATACAGTCTTCTCAGATGGTACAGTTCTTACAGCTGCAAAGATAATCATAGGCCAGACCAGTTTCTTTTTAGATTATTTAAGCAATCTTCCTTATCATGCACTGTACTAAATGACTTGTACACACAAGCATCCAACCACGGAGTGTATCCTTTACTTCTAGCAACCAAAGGGCAGTTCTCCCTAACGGCAGGCAAACTCTTCTGCTCCATTCTTTCAACAGGTCACTGTAGATACAGTACACTTCCACAGGATCCACCATGGGATGTGGAGATTCTCACAGTGGGAAAAACTGTAATTTGGTATGCTCAGTGTCACGGATGATGTTGCAGAAAGCTGGAACTTATAAATAAACATCCGACTGGCTTGATCCCAAACTAAGGAGCATATGGGTGAGCCCTATAAAACCCCTAGAGCTCTTCCTGAATGCTATGCCAATGCAAGGGTCTCTATAGTAGACGATTGCATGCCCACATACCTAATACTGCGTGACACGTGAAAACCCTATAATAGTGAGGGGACACAACCACCGGCTCCCCGCACTTAATACGGACGGAGTCAGGGTCACCTAGAATCAAGCCAGCAAGGAAACACAAATAAAGGAAAAATACTTATCTGAGGAAACAGCAACAGCAGCCTCCAGCAGTGAACACCTAATCCAGGAAGTAGTATAAACCGCAAAGTTGATCATGTTCGTTCTGCCCATAATGGAGATCCATCCAGTCTCTCCTTTGCTGGCATCGAGGCTGTGGGAACCACCCCTAGGGGTGGGGACCGCCACCGCCTCTTGTTGCAGGGGGAGGCTCGATGGATCATCAGAACGGGTGCCATGGGATCCCATGGTTTGAACGATAAAAATGACATGGCTGTTTCTGGATGTCCGGCGTGGGGTGGTCCCTGTTGAATACCTTATTCCTTTTTTCACCTCCTTCTTATTACCAGCATTGGCGCTTCAACATACACCCCTTTGGGAATGTTTACCTGCAGTTGCTGGGAGGTTACCCTGAACAACGGGGTGTGCTATTGGTCTGTATGGTCTTAACTATGCCATTTGATACCTTGTTTCTCTATGTACTATTTGTATTGCATCCCCCCTTTATTATGTAATGCTTTTGGAATCTGTCGCCTCCAGGACAGATATTGTGTTGCCATGTTTTGCTTCAGTGCTATTTTGTATGCGCTTGTAATGTTTCCATGTTTCCTTTCTGTATTTGCTACAGCTGCGCACCTGTTGAGCGTCCGTGGTCACTATGGTGATGATCGGCGTCCGCTCTTACATATACGTCCGTGTGCCTGTGCGTCATAGACGGTCTGAGGAAGCGCGTTATTCGCGCGAAACGGCTGTCACCGCCGGTTCACACCGTGGCCATCCCGCCCCCCAGCCTGTGCAGCCATGCTATTGTGTTAGCATTAAAGCCTTTTGAAGATATCCAGACCCTGGTGAGTACCGCGTCTTTTCTATCTACCGTCCATAAACCGGAAAGTGAGGCAGTATGGGAGGGAATATAAAGGTAACACCTGGGAGAAGGAAAGGAGATGACAAAGTGAAACCAAAACAAAGAACGTCATGCAAGAGGTAGAGAAGAACATTGCCAGACCTTCTCACAGAACTGGCGATCACACTCAGGCATCGGACACAACTCCTGAACATAGGAGCCCTAGAGCCGATAAGTCCTTATCTATACAAAGTGAAAGATTGGGACAGAGTCCGAGATGAGGGCAGCGCCTCATGTGTAAATCAGACTGACACCAGGATACAGCATTAAGTGCAAAGCTGCTTACCAGTGATTATTATCACAAGAGAAGTCAAGGTAACAAATAAATTAAGGGGGCTGTACCATCTTGGACTTTCATGGCTGAGAGGGAATAACCCATAGTAAGCACTAGAGATGTCGCGAACATAAAATTTTCCATTCGCGAACGGTGAACGCGAATTTTTGCAAATGTTCGAGAACGGGCGAACCGGGCGAACTGCCATTGACTTCAATAGGCAGGCGAATTTTAAAACCCACAGGGACTCTTTCTAGCCACAGTAGTGATGGAAAAGTTGTTTCAAGGGGACTAAAACCTGGACTGAGGCATGCCGGAGGGCGATTCATGGCAAAACTCCCATTGAAAATTACATAGTTGACACAGAGTTGGATTTTAATCCATAAAGGGCATAAATCACCTAACAATCCAATTTTTTTTTTTAACAACGTGGTTTAAAACATCCAGTGTGTGTATACGATCAGGTATGATGTTGTATCGATCAGGTAGTGTAAGGGTTACGCCGGCTTCACAGACATTGACAGACCAAACTCCCTTTTTAATGCACCACAAACAACCGCAAACAGTCCATTTGCCCAACCGCAAACTCCCCATTTGCACAAGGTTGGATACCAAGCTAGCCATGTCCCGTTGATGTCATTGAAGGTTTCTTCCTCCACCCAGCCACGTACAACACCAAGGGTCCCCGAAAGGTAAATTGAATTGATTTTTCGAACGGGGAGATGGTTAAAAAAAATGCTGGCTCCCTCCCCTTTGTTTGAATCCACGGTCACTGCATCTGCGCAGTGCAATTTACTGTCACACCCGATATGAGTGGTATTTTCTGTAGTACAATTCTCATCAGTTTAATCCCTGTTACGTCCCCAATCTGGGGTCCATTTATTGAATTGATTTTTTGAACGGGGAGATGGTTAAAAAAACGCTGGCTCCCTCCCCTTTGTTTTAAACCACGGTCACTGCATCTGCGCCGTGCAATTTACTGTCACACCCGATATGAGTGGTATTTTCTGTAGTTCTCTTCTCATCAGTTTAATCCCTGTTACGTCCCCAATCTGGGGTCCATTTATTGCAAATGTGATTATATCACAGATAAATAATATAAATAGAATTGTTTCTATCTGCAAGGTATTTTCTGTGACACCCTGTATGGATGGTGTGCACACAGTACTGTCTGTGGGCCACACAGTCACTCACTGGGTTGCAAATGTGATCATATCACAGAGAAATAATATAAATTGCATTTTTTTTTATCTGCAAGGTATTGTCTGTGACACCCTGTATGGATGGTGTGCACACAGTACTGTCTGTGACTGAGCCTGCAGCCTCTCACACACGGGCAGGCAACTGCAAAGTATATATATATATATATATATATATATATATATATATATGAAAAAGCAGACTGATGTACCAGCCCTAAAAAGGGCTTTTTTGGGGTGCTGTCAGGACGCTGTCCTTACAGCAGATGAGTCTGTGGACACAGAACAATGCCCTAGCTAACTCTTTCCCTATTGAATCAGCAGCAGCTACACTCTCCATTCTCTCTCTGTGAATGCAGCTTCCAAATGAATCTAAAATGGATGCTGTCCAGGAGGTGGGAGGGTCTGGGGGGGAGGGTCTGCTGCTGATTGGCTGGAATGTGTCTGCTGACTGTGAGGTACAGGGTCAAAGTTTGCTCAATGATGATGTATAGGGGGCGGACCGAACATCGCATATGTTCGCCCGCCGCGGCGAACGCGAACAAGCTATGTTCGCCGGGAACTGTTCGCCGGCGAATAGTTCGGGACATCACTAGTAAGCACTGGCCTGGGTTGGCTGGATATATAGAAATGTTGCTGGTGCTCCACTGTTTCTTTAACTCTCATAGCAGTGAATGAGAGCTGCGCAATTCCTAAGGTGTTCATAGCCTGTAACGGTACCTTACCATCAAACTCCTACCTGCTGTATAGAGCGCTGTGGAGTCAGAGTCAGAAATGTTCCAACTCTGGCTTTAAAATACAGATATTAAATATGATATATTATTAATAACAACATCTAAAATGCTGAACTTATTTACTTTCATGGGAATATAGGAAGGTTTAGAAATTTTAATCATAAAAATATGCTTTATCAAGTTACGCCCTCAATTTATCAAAAAACATTGATACATCAGATTTGGGGTCATCAATGAAGGAGGATCTGAGGTGATACTATTTCTGACCAATCACAGCCAGGGAGAAAAATAAACTCACCATCTCCCTGGCTGTGATGCTCTCCGCTGTGATTAGACCGCAGCACAGCCAGGGACAACTAGATGCCCATTGAGACGCTCAGGCAAAGTGACAGCATCAGCAGGGGGTACCCCGCAAGTAAAGGTATTTATCTCAATTAATACAAAACAATAAAAGGTTCTCTTTAAGGGAGGAATTTATCATGTTTGAGGCCTTTTTTAGACTGGCATTGCTTTGCTCACTTGTGACACATTTATGAAGATGACGTTCATTTTTATTAATGACTTTTTTCTATTCTATTCTGTAATCCCGATGTTTCAGCTAAATACATTTTTATAGTTATTAAATGCGTACTGCCGCATGTGTTGAAAACTATTTTGCTCAGAAATTTTATTCCAATAAATATATTTTATGTTCGATCTAAGTAGTTTGATTATTTACATGATGTTGATAAAAAGCCTAATGTCTCTATTTCGCTACAGTGGATATGTTTTTACTAATTATTATAATTGAGTAATTTATGTAGGAAGAGGATTGTGGAAAAATAGAGGAGTCTGAGTTGAAAGTCAGACTTACCAATTCCACAGCCATGGTTGTAATTAAAGCCATACACTAAGGCCCCTATACAAGATACAGGCGTCTTATAAACATAGCTAGAGATAAGCGAATCGAATTTCAGAAAAAATTAGATTAGCAACGAATGCAAATTTCCCTGCGCTTCGTGGTAACGAATCGCAATTTTCCTAAAATGGCGGCTACTCGTGTAAGAACTGAGGACGTGATGTCACAGCCCTATAAATACTATATAAATTAAATCCACGGCACTCTGAAAGTTTTTTGCAAAATAAAATTTCACATTTTAATTCTTAGTTTACAGAATATCATTAATATACATCCAGTGCAATTCATTTACATATAGTAAGTATTATGCCATATCAGATAATTCCCGAACGTTTCGGTCTGTGCGACCTTCTTCAGCGGGGTCTGTAGGCAGGGTGAAGAGGCAGGCGCTGGTTGTCTTATTTTGCAAAAAACTTTCGGAGTGCCGTGGATTTAACTTATACTGTCTAAACCATTCTCACAGGCACCCACACTGGATCCAAGGTGTGCAGAGTACATATTTATCTAATTAAAGCCCTATAGATACGTCAGCCATCTTACAGTCAGACATTTTCCAGCATTCAGAGTGCAGGCACAGACGTGTGAAGGTGCTAGGGACAGCAAGCGGAAAAGCGATTGTGGAAAAAAAAGACAGAAGAAACTATTTATAAGTGTAGGGAAAGGATAGGGAGGAATCATTTCACAGCATCTTATTGCAGGGAGAGATGTCAGAAGGCGCTAGGGACTAGTGATGGAAGAACATCGTCTGGGACGGTTTGCGAATGTGATCGTGCGAACACGATCAAATGTTCGTGAACCGCAAGTTCGCAGCGGGCCCCATTCACTTCAAAAGCAGGCGAACCTGAAAAACCTTCAGCTCATATTTGCAGCCACCAAATACTTAGGAGAATTGTACAAATAGTCCCACAACATGGACAGTGACATACTAGAGGGGGATCAATTACAAAAATTGCAACAAAAAGTATGTATCTTAATCGGGGGACATTTTTATGCATCTTAAATGGAAATTCTCAGAAATGTGCCCTGTTGGAGCCTAGAATTTTTTTTATTTTAGGCCACAGGAGTACAGGCCCTAAAAATTAGGCATTCACCTGACATAAAAGAAATTCTGATTATGTGGCTCAAGGTACATTATATGGTCAATGGATACAAATTTTACTGTAGGCTACTGGACTACAGGCCCCAAACATTAGGCATTCACATGACACTAAAGATCAAGCGATTATGTGGCCAGAGGTACAGTATATTATTACACGGTCAATGGATATCAATTTAACTGCAGGCCAGTACAAATACAGGTCAAATACATATGTTTAAAATAACTAAAAATATAAAATTGGATTAAAAACATGGCTAATGAAATCCCTCCTCTTGAAAAAACCAATAATGATAATGGTTGAAATTGCTGCACTACCCAATGCTGCACTACCCAAATGCACTATATAGAAAGTATATAATTGGTATATCACACCCCTTCTTCAATCAGTTTTTTGTGGGCAACTGGTATATCACACCAGTAAAAAATGATTTGTTTCAATGGCGTTTGTCACTATGTGTAGCTGCTGCAACGCAGCAAAACTGCAAACAAATGCTGCATTACCCAAATGCACTATATAGAAAATATATTATTGGTATATTGCACCCCTGCTTCAATCAGTTTTTTTGGGGGAAACTGGTATAACACACCAGTAGAAATTATTTGTTCCAATGGCGTTTGTCACTATCTGTAGCTAAAGTAACGCAGCAAAACCACAAACCGATGCTGCACTACCCAACTGCACTATATAGAAAGTATATAATTGGTATATAACACCGCTGCTTCAATCAGTTTTTGGGGGGGACAACTGGTATATCACACCAGTAGAAATTATTTGTTCCAATGTCGTTTGTTCCTATCTGTAGCTGAGGTAATGCAGCAAAACCGCAAACCAATGTTGCACTAACCAACTGCACTATATAGAAAGTATATAATTGGTATATAACACCCCTGCTTCAATCAGTTTTTTTGTGGGGCAACTGGTATATCACACCAGTAGAAATTATTTGTTCCAATAGCGTTTGGCACTCTGTGTGGCTGCAGTATCGCAGTAGAACCGCACACAACTGCTGCACAATACAAATGCACTAAAATATACTTTCTATGTTAGAAAGTATATTATAAGTATATTACACCTTTCAGTAAGTCACACCTATCGATAGCACACCTATACCAGTCCTTAAAACGACTTTTGTGGCCCTATTAGCTAGTGTTTGGTGTCCCTAAAAGTCTATTCCTACTCCACACAGCAACCTCTCCCTACACTGGCAAAAGACTAAATGTAAAATGGCAGCCAGATCAGGTTTATTTATAAGGTAGGGGGTACGTCGTCCATGTGCTGAAACGTCTCAATTTGCTAACCTGTACCACCTGATGGATGGTCATGGGTCAAAGTTCTTTACAATGTAAAAGAATATGGCGCCGGCGAACATTGCCATATGTTTGTCTGTTCGGCGAATCGCGAACATAGAAACATAGAATGTGTCTGCAGATAAGAACCATTTGGCCCATCTAGTCTGCCCAATATACTGAATACTATGAATAGCCGCTGGCCTTATCTTATATGAAGGATGGCCTTATGCCTATCCCATGCATGCTTAAAGGGAACCTATTTAATACATATGCAAATTAACCTCAGATGAGTCCTGTATGTGAGATAAGTCAGGGTCAGGACTCATCTCAGGTTAATTTGCATATGTATTAAATCGGGTTTTTTACACAATAAGAGCACACAGAGCTATGGGGACTGGGTATTGCGGATGTGCTAGTGGCCATCTAGCCACCCATGTCCTCAGCTCTATACACAAAATCCCAGTGACAGGTTCCCTTTAAACTCCTTCACTGTATTTGCAGCTACCACTTCTGCAGGAAGGCTATTACATGCATCCACTACTCTCTCAGTAGCAAAGTTTGCCGCAAAACAACCGCCGGGCGAATCGCAAGGCCATCTCTACTAGAGACATTGATACGAAAATGCGGAAGGGGCTTCATCATCATCAGGAGAAGAGGGTCGCAGCTTGCTTGTGAGGCAGCGGCTGAGCTAGCTGTGTGGTAGCATGGCTGAGAGCCAGCAGGATGGCAGCAGTTGCAGGTCGGGAGCCAAATGTGCCCCGGGTAGACCACCTGCTTCGCAGCAGCCTACCTGCCCTGGGAGTAGTGGTACAGGGGTTCATGGAGTCAGCGGCAGTAGCAGTCAGTCAGTGCGGACTGTTGGGGGAAAATTACCTGCTGGGTGGTGTGTCAGTTTTTTTATTAAGCTACCAGAGGAAGTTAACGTAGCCACATGTAAATATGTGGGCAGAAGGTGAAGCATGGCCAGGGTGCCAATGTTAGCAGTACGGCCCTGCGTCAACATATGCAGCATCGCCATGCAGTGGCCTGGGAGACCGTGGCTCCGATGTGGTGGTGCAGCATGCCGCAGCTACCGCTGCATCACCCAGTGGCACGCACCCGGTTTCAGCCAGTCAAGGCTCCACCACCTCAGCCGAAGGGAGCTGTCTGTCAATCCCATCTTCTGCTGGTCCAGATGCTCCAGCTCCTGCCCCTCAGTGGAGGAACAGGGGAGGAACTTCTCCGAGTTATACATCAAGAAATCGAATCCTGGCTTTCTCCGTGACAACTGAAAATCGGAACAACGCTGAGCGACAACGGGAAGAACATGGTGTTGGCGCTTCGTCAAGGAAGGCTGAGCCATGCGCCCTGCATGGGACACGTGTTCAATCTGGTTGTCAAGCGGTTCCTGAAGTCTTCCACCGATCTGCAAGACATCCTAAAAATGGGCAGGAAACTTTGCATGCACTTCAGCCACTCATACACTGCAAAATACACCCTCTTTGAGCTGTAGCGGCAGAACAGCATCCCCCAACATAGGCTGATATGCGACGTTTCCACCCATTGGAATTCCACCCTCCATATGTTGGACTGACTATATGAACAGAGAAAGGCCATCAACGATTTCTTGATGATGCAATCAGATAGGAGCACTCCACTGTGTAACTTCAATGTCAGCCAGTGGCAGCTCATGCGTGACACCTGCCGTTTGCTCAGGCCCTTTGAGGAGGCCACGTTATTTGTCAGTCGCCAGGACTACAGAATGAACAACGTCATTCCACTGCTTCATGTCCTGGAACAGATGCTAGTAACTATGGCTGGTCAGGGGACAGGAGACATGGCGCCTCAATCTCATGGCCACATAAACCCTGTAGGAGCTAAACTGGAAGAAGAGGAGGAGGAGGATATTGGAGCACAGGCAATGTTTAGCCAAATGGGTGGTTTTTCTACTCAGATGACAGAAGAGGAGCAGGAGCAGCCAGAGGAGCTACAGGGCGATGAGGAAGACGAGACAGAGGACCCGGACACAACGTGGCAGTATGCAGTGGAGATGGAGGCAGGGCGTCCCTCCATGTTACTTGCACAAATGGCACGATGAATGCTTACTTGCTTGCATAATGACAGCCGAATTGTCACCATTCGGCAGAGGGGTGACTTCTGGGTCTCCACCTTGTTGGACCGTTGTTACCGGTCCAGAATGGGGGCCTTTTTTACACCCACCGAGAGGGAGGACAAACTAAACTACCGTATTTTTCGCCCCATAAGACGCACCCCCCCCCCAAAAAAATGGGGGGGAAATGCCCCTGCGTCTTATGGGGCGAATGCTGACAGTTTAACATCGCTGGATGCGATGTACGAGTGAGCGGGGGCCGGGGGAGGGACTGGGAGGAGGAGCTGGGGGCCGGGAATAGCGGCGGGGCGGTGCAGTCAGTGTACTATAGCCCCGCCCCGCCGCTCCGGTATAGTAATATTAAATGTCTTATTGAATTAAAATGTATTACATATGCCCCCTCACTCCTAAATTCCTAATAGTACCTTACATCCTATTCCTAATAGGTTCTGTATAATGCCGGAAGGCCGGGCGGGAGGTAGCGTAACTCGCTGATGTCACGTGCCTGCTCCGCCTACTTTATGAATGAAGCAGGCGGCGCAGGCAAATGACGTCAGTGAGTGACGCGCCGGCCGCCTGGCCTGCCTGCCGCAATTGTACAGAACCTATTAGGAATAGGATGTAAGGTACTATTAAGAATTTAGGAGTGAGGGGGCATATGTAATACATTTTAATTGAAAAGAGACATTTTATATTTGTATACTGGGGGGCGGCAGCGGCGGGGGGGGGGGGGCTGATCCGTGGATGGCACAGTTAAGGGGGGGGTCTGTGGATGGCACTGTTATGGGCTGGGAGGTCTGTGGATGGCACTGTTATGGGGTGGGGGGTCTGTGGATGGCACATATATAACAGTGCCAGCCACAGATCCCCCTGTAACAGTGCCATCCACAGATCCCCCCTGTAACAGTGCCATCCACAGATCCCCCCTGTAACAGTGCCAGCCACAGATCCCCCCTGTAACAGTGCCAGCCACAGATCCCCCCTGTAAGTGTCCGTCATCCACAGATCCCCCCTGTAACAGTGTCCGTCATCCACAGATCCCCCTGTAACAGTGTCCGTCATCCACAGATCCCCCCATAACAGTGTCCGTCATCCACAGATCCCCCATAACAGTGTCTGTCATCCACAGATCCCCCATAACAGTGTCCGTCATCCACAGATCCCACCATAACAGTGTCCGTCATCCACAGATCCCCCCATAACAGTGTCCGTCATCCACAGATCCCCCCATAACAGTGTCCTTCACAGATCCCCAGTAATAGTGCCACCCACAGACCACCATTAGTTCCAAACCCACCAAAAGCACACCTTTTTGTTAAAAAAATTTTTTTTTGTATTTTCCTCCCCAAAAACCTAGGTGCGTCTTATGGGCCGGTGCATCTTATAGGGCGAAAAATACGGTACTACAGAGACATCCTATGTACTCAATTGGCCACTGCCTAACTGTGCCATCGTCCATCCTCTCGCAGGTCTGACCGGGGGGCCCTCTGTGCTCACGTTCCACTGCCATGGCTGCTGGGGAAGGTTAGGGTGGCAGGAGCAGTACCAGCTCCATCAGCAGCAGCCTGAGTCTACAGTCGCTGATGAGTAGCTTTCTTCACCCGCATAGTGAAGAAACTACTCACCAGCAGCAGCAGGTAGACCTGGAGCAGGATCTGAACTAGCTGGTGGCGGCATACTTGGATAGCACCCTGCCACCCCACATTGAAGATCCGCTGGACTACTGGGTAGCCAAACTGGATTTGTGGTCGCAACTAGCAGAGTTTGCCTTGGAAAAGCTTTCCTGCCTGGCCAGTAGTGTGGCATCAGAGCAGGGGCCAAGGAGAAAACGCCTGTCCACCCAAACTGTGAAGAGACTGACCTTTGTCAAGATGAATCAGGTGTGAATCAGCCAAGATTTTCAACCACCAATTCCTGATCCATCAGACTAGATCATTCATGGTGCCACACTAACACTTTGATAATAGAGACCGGTTTCTTCTGACTACCTGCCTCAGCTACTACTCTGATGCTGCAACCCGCCTGATGACACACATGATGCCAAGTGCTTCTTATTTCACCCACATTCGTCAGCGGGTACTGATATTGACATCCACCGGGTCACTTTGTGGTCTCCTGATGCAGCTGCTGCTGCAATCTCCACTCTGTGGTCTCCTGATGCTGCTGCTGCTGCTACTGCTATCTCCACACTATGTCACCTTGCCACTTTGTGGTCTCCTCATGCTGCTGCCATCTCCACACTATGTCACCTTGCCACTCTGTGGTATCCTGCTGCTGCTGCTGCTGCTACTGCCATCTCCACATTATGTCATTTACCACTCTGTGGTATCCTCATGCTGCTGCTACTGCCATCTCCACATTATCTTACCTTGCTACTATGTGGTCTCCTCATGCTGCTGCCATCTCCACACTATGTCACCTTGCCACTCTGTGGCCTCCTGATGCTGCCGCCACCTCCAAACTATGTCACCTTGCCACTCTATGGTTTCCTCATACTGCTGCCAACTCCACACTATGTCACCTTGCAACTCTGTGGTATCCTGCTGCTGCCATCTCCACATTATGTCACTTTGCCTCTCTGTGGTCTCCTGATGCTGCTGCTGCCATCTCCACACTATGTCACCTTGCCACTCTGTGGTCTCCTCATTCTGCTGCCATCTCCACACTATGTCACCTTGCAACTCTGTGGTATCCTCCTGATGCTGCTGTTGCTACTGCCATCTCCACACGATGTCACCTTGCAACTCTGTGATATCCTGCTGCTGTCATCTCCACATTATGTCACCTTGCCAGTCTTTGATCTCCTGTTGCTGCTGCTACTGCCATCTCCACACTATGTCACCTTGCCACTGTGGTATCCTTATGATGCTGCTGCTGCTACTGCCATATCCACACTATTTCACCTTGACACTCTGTGGTCTCCTGATGCTGCTTCTGCTACTGCCATCTCCACACTATGTCACTTTGCCAATATGTGGTCTCCTCATGCTGCTGCAATATCCACACTATGTCATCTTGCCACTGTGTGGTCTACACTACGTGCAGAATTATTAGGCAAATGAGTATTTTGACCACATCATCCTCTTTATGCATGTTGTCTTACTCCAAGCTGTATAGGCTCGAAAGCCTACTACCAATTAAGCATATTAGGTGATGTGCATCTCTGTAATGAGAAGGGGTGTGGTCTAATGACATCAACACCCTATATCAGGTGTGCATAATTATTAGGCAACTTCCTTTCCTTTGGCAAAATGGGTCAAAAGAAGGACTTGACAGGCTCAGAAAAGTCAAAAATAGTGAGATATCTTGCAGAGTGATGCAGCACTCTTAAAATTGCAAAGTATCTGAAGCGTGATCATCGAACAATCAAGTGTTTCATTCAAAATAGTCAACAGGGTCGCAAGAAGCGTGTGGAAAAACCAAGGCGCAAAAACACTGCCCATGAACTGAGAAAAGTCAAGCGTGCAGCTGCCAAGATGCCACTTGCCACCAGTTTGGCCATATTTCAGAGCTGCAACATCACTGGAGTGCCCAAAAGCACAAGGTGTGCAATACTCAGAGACATGGCCAAGGTAAGAAAGGCTGAAAGACGACCACCACTGAACAAGACACACAAGCTGAAACGTCAAGACTGGGCCAAGAAATATCTCAAGACTGATTTTTCTAAGGTTTTATGGACTGATGAAATGAGAGTGAGTCTTGATGGGCCAGATGGCTGGATTGGTAAAGGGCAGAGAGCTCCAGTCCGACTCAGACGCCAGCAAGGTGGAGGTGGAGTACTGGTTTGGGCTGGTATTATCAAAGATGAGCTTGTGGGGTCTTTTTGGGTTGAGGATGGAGTCAAGCTCAACTCCCAGTCCTACTGCCAGTTTCTGGAAGACACCTTCTTCAAGCAGTGGTACAGGAAGAAGTCTGTAAGGTAAGAAAAACATGATTTTCATGCAGGACAATGCTCCATCACACGCGTCCAAGTACTCCACAGCGTGGCTGGCAAGAAAGGGTATAAAAGAAGAAAATCTAATGACATGGCCTCCTTGTTCACCTGATCTGAACCCCATTAAGAACCTGTGGTCCATCATCAAATGTGAGATTTACAAGGAGGGAAAACAGTACACCTCTCTGAACAGTGTCTGGGAGGCTGTGGTTGCTGCTGCACACAATGTTGATGGTGAACAGATCAAAACACTGACAGAATCCATGGATGGCAGGCTTTTGAGTGTCCTTGCAAAGAAAGGTGGCTATATTGGTCACTGATTTGTTTTTGTTTTGTTTTTGAATGTCAGAAATGTATATTTGTGAATGTTGAGATGTTATATTGGTTTCACTGGTAAAAATAAATAATTGAAATGGGTATATATTTGTTTTTTGTTAAGTTGCCTTATAATTCTGCACAGTAATAGTCACCTGCACACACAGATATCCCTCTAAAATAGCTAAAACTAAAAACAAACAAAAAACTACTTCCAAAAATATTCAGCTTTGATATTAATGATTTTTTTGGGTTCATTGAGAACATGGTTGTTGTTCAATAATAAAATTAATCCTCAAAAATACAACTTGCCTAATAATTCTGCACTCCCTGTAATGATGCTGCAGCCACCTCCAAACTATGTCACCTTGCCACTCGGAGGTATCCCCCTGATGCTGCTGCTGCTACTGCCATCTCCACACTATGTCACCTTGCCACTGTGGTATCCTTCTGATGCTGCTACTGCTACTGCCATATCGACACTATGTCACCTTGTGGTATCCTCATGCTACTGCCATCTCCATACTATGTCACCTTGCCACTCTATGGTCTCCTCATGCTGCTGCCATATCCACACTATGTCACCTTGCCACTCTGTAGTTTCCTCATGCTGCTGCCATATCCACACTATGTCACCTTGCCACTGTGTGGCCTCCTGATGCTGCCACCACCTCCAAACTGTCACCTTGCCACTCGGTGGTATCCTCCTGATGCTGCTGCTGCTGGTACTGCCATCTCCACACTATCTTACCTTGCCACTGTGGTATCCTTCTGATGCTGCTGCTGCTACTGCCATATCCACACTATGTCACCTTGCCACTCTTTGGTCTCCCGATGCTGCTGCTGCTACTGCCATCTCCACACTATGTCACCTTGCCAATCTGTTGTCTCCTCATGCTGCTGCCATATCCACACTATGTCACCTTGCCACTCTGTGACCTCCTGATGCTGACGCCACCTTCAAACTATGTCACCTTGCCACTCTGTGGTCTCCTTATGTTGCTGCCAACTCCACACTATGTCACCTTGCCAATCTGTGGTATCCTGCTGCTGCCATCTCCACATTATGTCACCTTGCCACTCTGTGGTCTCCTGATGCTGCTGCTGCCATCTCCACACTATGTCACCTTGCCACTCTGTGGTCTCCTCATTCTGCTGCCATCTCCACACTATGTCACCTTGCAACTCTGTGGTATCCTCCTGATGCTGCTGTTGCTACTGCCATCTCCACACGATGTCACCTTGCAACTCTGTGATATCCTGCTGCTGCCATCTCCACATTATGTCACCTTTCCAGTCTGTGGTCTCCTGATGCTGCTGCTACTGCCATCTCCACACTATGTCACCTTGCCACTCTGTGGTCTCCTCATGCTGCTGCATATCCACACTATGTCAACTTGCCACTCTGCGGCCTCCTGATGCTGCTGCCACCTCAAAACTATGTCACACTGCCAGTCGGTGGTATCATCCTGATGTTGCTGCGGCTGCTACTGCCATCTCCACACTATGTCACCTTGCCACTGTGGTATCCTTATGATGCTACTGCTGCTACTGCCATATCCACACTATTTCACCTTGACACTCTGTGATCTCCTGATGCTGCTTCTGCTACTGCCATCTCCACATTATGTCACTTTGCCAATCTGTGGTCTCCTCATGCTGCTGCAATATCCACACTATGTCATCTTGCCACTGTGTGGTCTAATGATGCTGCAGCCACCTCCAAACTATGTCACCTTGCCACTCGGTGGTATCCCCCTGATGCTGCTGCTGCTGCTACGGCCATCTCCACACTATGTCACCTTGCCACTGTGGTATCCTTCTGATGCTGCTACTGCTACTGCCATATCGACACTATGTCACCTTGTGGTATCCTCATGCTACTGCCATCTCCATACTATGTCACCTTGCCACTCTATGGTCTCCTCATGCTGCTGCCATATCCACACTATGTCACCTTGCCACTCTGTGGTCTCCTCATGCTGCTGCCATATCCACACTATGTCACCTTGCCACTGTGTGGTCTCCTGATGCTGCCACCACCTCCAAACTGTCACCTTGCCACTAGGTGGTATCCTCCTGATGCTGCTTCTGCTAGTACTGCCATCTCCAGACTATCTCACCTTGCCACTGTGGTATCCTTCTGATGCTGCTGCTGCTGCTACTGCCATATCGACACTATGTCATCTTGCCACTCTGTGGTCTCCTGATGCAGCTGCTGCTACTGCCATATCCACACTATGTCACCTTGCCACTCTGTGGTCTCCTCATGCTGCTGCCATATCCACACTATGTCACCTTGCCACTGTGTGGTCTCCTGATGCTGCCACCACCTCCAAACTGTCACCTTGCCACTAGGTGGTATCCTCCTGATGCTGCTGCTGCTAGTACTGCCATCTCCACACTATCTCACCTTGCCACTGTGGTATCCTTCTGATGCTGCTGCTGCTGCTACTGCCATATCGACACTATGTCACCTTGCCAATCTGTGGTCTCCTCATGCTGCTGCCAACTCCACATTATGTTACCTTGCCACTGTGGTCTCCTGATGCTGCTTCTGCTACTGCCATCTTCACACTATGGCACCTTTCCACTCTGTGGTCCCCTTATGCTATTGCCATATCCACATTATGTTACCTTACCACTCTGTGTCCTCCTGATGCTGCCGCCATCTCCACACTATGTCACCTTGCCAATCTGTGGTATCCTCATGCTACTGCCATCTCCATACTATGTCACCTTGCCACTCTATGGTCTCCTCATGCTGCTGCCATATCCACACTATGTCACCTTGCCACTCTGTGGTCTCCTCATGCTGCTGCCATATCCACACTATGTCACCTTGCCACTGTGTGGTCTCTTGATGCTGCCACCACCTCCAAACTGTCACCTTGCCACTCGGTGGTATCCTCCTGATGCTGCGGCTGCTGGTACTGCCATCTCCACACTATCTCACCTTGCCACTGTGATATCCTTCTGATGCTGCTGCTTCTGCTACTGCCATATCCTCACTATGTCACCTTGCCACTCTTTGGTCTCCCGATGCTGCTGCTGCTACTGCCATCTCCACACTATGTCACCTTGCCAATCTGTTGTCTCCTCATGCTGCTGCCATATCCACACTATGTCACCTTGCCACTCTGTGACCTCCTGATGCTGACGCCACCTTCAAACTATGTCACCTTGCCACTCTGTGACCTCCTGATGCTGACGCCACCTTCAAACTATGTCACCTTGCCACTCTGTGGTCTCCTCATGTTGCTGCCAACTCCACACTATGTCACCTTGCCACTCTGTGGTATCCTGCTGCTGCCATCTCCACATTATGTCACCTTGCCACTCTGTGGTATACTCCTGATACTGCTACTGCCATCTCCACACTATGTCACCTTGCCACTATTTGGCTCCTGATGCTGCTGCTGCTACTGCCATCTCCACACTATGTCACCTTGCTACTCTGTGGTCTACTCATGCTGCTGCAATATCCACACTCAGTCATCTTGCCACTCTGTGGTCTCCTGATGCTGCTTCTGCTACTGCCACATCTCAACACAATGTTACCTTGCCACTCTGCGGTCTCCTCATGCTGAAGTTATATCCACATTATGTTACCTTACTACTTTGTGGCCTCCTGATGCTGCTGCCACCTCCAAACTATGTCACCTTGCCACTCTGTGGTCTCCTCATGCTGCTGCCATCTACACACATTGTCACCTTGCCACTCTGTGGTGTCCTCCTGATGCTGCTGCTACTGCCATTTCCAAACTATGTCACCTTGCCACTCTATGGTCTCCTCCCGATGATGCTGCTTCTGCTACTGCCATCTCCACACTATGTCACCTTGCCACTCTGTGGTATCCTGCTGCTGCCATCTCCACATTATGTCACATTAACACTCTGAGGTCTCCTCCTGATGCTGCTACTGCCATCTCCACACTATGTCACCTTGCCACTCTGTGGTCTACTCATGCTGTTGCAATATCCACACTATGTCACCTTGCCACTCTGTAGCCTCCTGATACTGCCACCACCTCCAAACTATGTCTCCTTGCCACTCTGTGGTCTCCTGATGCTGCTTGTGCTACTGCTATTACAACACTATGTTACCTTGCCACTTTGTGGTCTCCTCATGCTGAAGTCATATCCACATTGTGTTACCTTACTACTCTGTGGCCTTCTGATGCTGCCGCCACCTCCAAACTATGTCACCTTGCCACTCTGTGGTCTCCTCATGCTGCTGCCATCTCCACACGATGTCACCTTGCCATTCTGTGGTATCCTCCTGATGCTGCTGCTACTGCCATTTCCAAACTATGTCACTTTGCCACTCTGTGGTATCCTGCTGCTGCCGGCTGCATATAATGTCACCTTGCCACTCTATGGTCTCCTCGTGTTGCTGCCATATCCACACTATGTCACATTGCCACTCTGTGGCCTCCTCCTGATGATGATGCTGCTGCTACTGCCATCTCCACACTAAGTCACGTTGCTACTCTGTGGTCTCCTCCTGATGCTGCTACTGCCATCTCCACACTATGTCACCTTGCCACTCTTTGGCTCCTGGTGATGCTGCTGCTACTGCCATCTCCAAACGATGTCACCTTGCCACTCTGTGGTCTACTCATGCTGCTGCAATATCCACACTATGTCACCTTGCCACTCTGTGGCCTCCTGATGCTGCTACCACCTCCAAACTATGTCACCTTGCCACTTTGTGGTCTCCTCATGCTGCTGTCATCTCCACACTATGTCACCTTGCCACTCTGTGGTCTCCTCATGCTGCTGCCATCTCCACACTATGTCACCTTGCCACTCTGTGGTCTCCTCATGCTGCTGCAATATCCACACTATGTCATCTTGCCACGGTGTGGTCTCCTGATGCTGCCACCACCTCCAAACTATGTCACCTTGCCACTCGGTGGTATCCCCCTGATGCTGATGCTGCTGCTACTACTGCCATCTCCACATTATATCACCTTGCCACTCCGTATAATCCTGCTGCTGCCATCTCCACATTATGTCACCTTGCCACTCTGTGGTCTCCTCATGCTGATGCTACTACCATCTTCACATTATATCACCTTGCCACTCTGTGGTCTCCTGATGCTGCTGCTGCTACTGCCCTATCCACACTATGTCACCTTGCCACTCTGTCGTCTCCTCATGCTCCTGTCATATCCACACTATGTCACCTTGTCACTCTGTGGTATCCTGCTGCTGCCATCTCCACATTATGTTACCTTGCCACTCTGTGGTCTCCTGTTTCTGCTACTGCTATCTCAACACTATGTTACCTTGCCACTCTGTGGTCTCCTCATGCTGAAGTCATATACACATTATGTTACCTTACTACTCTGTGGCCTGCTGATGCTGCCACCACCTCCAAACTATGTCACATTGCCACTCTGTGGTCTCCTGATGCTGCTGCCACCTCCAAACTATGTCACCTTGCCACTCTGTGGTCTCCTCATGCTGCTGCCAACTCCACACTATGTCACCTTGCCACTCTGTGGTCTCCTCATGCTGCTGCCATCTCCACACTATGTCACCTTGCCACTTTGTGGTCTCCTCATGCTGCTGCTACTGCCATCTCCACATTATGTCACCTTGCCACTCCGTGGTATCCTGCTGCTGCCATCTCCACACTATGTCACCTTGCCACTCTATGGTCTCCTCGTGTTGCTGCCATAGCCACACTATGTCACATTGCCACTCTGTGGCCTCCTCCTGATGATGATGCTGCTGCTACTGCCATCTCCACACTAAGTCACGTTGCTACTCTGTGGTCTCCTCCTGACGCTGCTACTTCCATCTCCACACTATGTCACCTTGCCACTCTTTGGCTCCTGATGATGCTGCTGGTGCTACTACCATCTCCACACTATGTCACCTTGCCACTATGTGGTCTACTCATGCTGCTACAATATCCACACTATGTCATCTTGCCACTGTGTGGTCTCCTCATGCTGCCGCCACCTCCGAACTATGTCACCTTGCCACTCGGTGGTATCCCCCTGATGCTGCTGCTGCTACTGTGTCACGAGGGTGTCAAGAGCCACGTCTGACTCCATTATACCCGGGGTCAGGAAGTCGTGCTGTTTCTTAATAGTAGCTTTCTGGGTTTGCCTTGCAATCCTTTTTCGCTCACTCAGGGATCCGTAGCTTCTCCTCCTCAGCTGTTTCTTGTCCAGCAATCCCAACCTCCTTATATTCCCCTTTCCCACTTCTCTGGTTGCCAGATATAGAGCTTCCTGCCTGGACTTCTATACTGACCCACTGGAGCTGTGTAGCTGTGATTCCTGGTTGTTGTTCCAGAGCGTTACCCTCCGGATCCCTGTTGGGCTTTTGTTGTCCGCTGTTGTCGCCCACCTGGGATTATATGTTTTGTCTGTATTGTCTGTCCTCTCCTTGGTGTTTTCCTTTAGTGTTAGTGGTGCGGACTAGTGTTCCCACCGCCCTATTCACTACGTAGGGCTCATCTCAGGGAAAGCCAGGGTTTAGGCACGTGATCGGCGTACGGGTGAGGTGAGGAACCTGTCTAGGGACGTCAGGGCAGTCAGGTGCCAGCCTCTAGGTGAGTTAGGGGTCACCACCTGTCCCTCTTCCTTGGACAGGACCTTCCCATTTCCCTCCCTTTGCGTCACGTATGTGATCGGCACGCCGGTCATGATATTATATCTGGCCCTTATTTTGTGTAGGTAGAAAGAAAGAGAAAAGAAAAAAAAAAACCTTTTTCTTTCTGCCTATTTAAAATCCAGTATGGATCCTATTGCTGCTTTGACAAAGCAACTTCAAGGCCTGTCTTTGTAGGTGGCAGGATTGAAGGCGTCGGTCCTCCAGCAACAGCAGCAATTGCAACAGACCGCAAGCCCAGCGGTTGCTATGGGTAACCAGGTTGCTGTGGAACCCAAGGTTGTTCTTCCTGACAGATTTTCTGGGGGAAGGGACAAATTTGTGACTTTCCGTGAGGCCTGTAAGTTATATTTTAAGCTGTGCCCTTACTCCTCTGGTAATGAAGAACAGCGGGTGGGGATTGTTACTTCCCTGCTTCAGGGGGACCCGCAATCCTGGGCGTTCTCTTTACCCACTGATTCCCAGGCTCTCCGGTCAGTGGATGAATTTTTTGGGGCCTTGGGTCTCATATGTGATGATACTGACCGAGTCGCCCTGGCTGAGTCGAAATTACGGAGACTCCTACAGGTAGAGCGGCCAGCAGAGGAGTATTGCTCAGAGTTTCGTAAGTGGGCTACGGATACCCAGTGGAACAACCCGGCTCTCAGGAGTCAGTTCTGCTCTGGGTTATCCAAAAGGGTTAAGGATGCGCTTGCGTTGTATGAGACCCCCTTTTCCCTTGATGCTGTTATGTCCCTTTCTATCAGAATAGATAGACGTCTTAGGGACAGATTGAAAAATCCTGAGCAATTGGTAACCCCTCCCAAGCAGCAGTTAGTCTGTACGGACCTAGACGAGCCTATGCAGCTAGGAGGAACTACTCGTCAGGCCCGTCCTCCTTAGGCTCGCCGTAGGCGTGGGTTTTGTTTTTATTTGTGCTGGGAGGGGTCATTTCATTAATGTCTGTCCTTCCTTTCTCAAAAACAAAAGACCGTCAGAACTACTAACCCCAGGCTGTGTGGAGAATATCAGCCGGGGGGCATACGAACATCTAAATTTGTGTTGCCAGCGGTTGTTGCTTTTGGTGTTAAGACAGAGACTATTTCTTTCTTTCTAGACAGTGGAGCAGGGGTAAATTTGATAGATGCCCATTTTGCCCACACTATGGGTTTGTCTCTCTGTACGCTAGAGACCTATTCCCATATTCGCTATTGATTCTGCTCCTCTGTCTCAGAGAAACCTTACTCACATTGTCAAAAATGTACACCTTCAGGTAGGGGACCACCATAACGAGTGTCTATCATGTTATGTTCTGGAGGGCCTTCCCACTCCTGTGGTATTAGGTCTTCCCTGGTTGGTAGCGCACAATCCAGTGGTGGATTGGCAGGCCAGGGAGATATTGGAGTGGAGTGATCATTGCAGAGAAAATTGCTTAAATAGCAATTGCTTAGTCGCCTCCATAGCTACTCTACCTACATTTGTTTCGGACTTCAAGGACGTTTTTTCTGAAAAGGGTTGTCAGAAGTTACCACCTCACCGTCCGTATGATTGCCCAGTTAACTTGATTCCCAGTGCAAAATTACCCAAGACCAGGTTATATAATCTTTCGGGTCCCAAGAGACAAGCCATGAAAGGTTATATCTCCGAGAGTCTGGCTAAGGGACACATCAGACCCTCTTCATCACCCGTGGCTGCAGGGTTTTTCTTTGTTAAAAAGAAAGATGGGGGCCTGCGTCCTTGCCTAGATTTCCGCGAACTAAACCGGATAACCATCCGAGACTCATACCCTCTTCCTCTCATTCCTGACCTGTTTAATCAGATTGCGGGTGCTAGGTGGTTCTCCAAACTTGATCTTAGGGGGGCCTACAATCTGATTCGTATCAAGGAAGGGGATGAGTGGAAGACAGCTTTTAACACCCCTGAGGGGCATTATGAAAATCTTGTCATGCCTTTCGGTCTGACCAATGCTCCTGCTGTCTTACAACATTTCGTTAATGACATTTTTAGTCATCTAATCGGCAGGTTTGTGGTGATATACCTAGATGATATCTTAATTTATTCGTCTGATCTGAAAACACATGAGGTACATGTCAGACAGGTATTGCAGGTCCTACGGACGAATAAATTATATGCAAAAATTGAAAAGTGTGTCTTCGCCGTTCAGGAAATACAGTTCTTGGGATATCTATTATCTGCTTCAGGTTTCCGTATGGATCCTAGGAAGGGCCAGGCAATTCTAGATTGGGATCTTCCTGAGAACCTTAAAGCACTGCAACGGTTCTTGGGTTTCGCAAATTTCTATAGAAAGGTCATTGAAAATTATTCGGTGATTGTCAAACCCCTTACTGACATGACTAGGAAGGGGACTTATTTTTCTAAACGGTCTGACGCCGCTAAAATTGCATTTTCCTCTCCAAAAGAGAGGTTTACCTCGGCACCTGTACTAATCCAACCTGATGTCTCCCAGCCTTTTATTGTTGAAGTAGATGCGTCAGAGGTGGGAGTGGGGGCTGTACTGTCTCCGGGTCCGTCTCCTGGCAAATGACATCATTGCGCTTTCTTTTCTAAAAAACTATCTGCAGCGGAGAAGAACTATGTGTCACAACCAGACAGCTGAGAAGCTCTGACAGAAGCCTTTCAGAACCTCCTCCTTGAGTTCTCTTTGTTGTGGTATTCAGTTCCTCATCTCGTTAGCCTCTCTCAGCTGTCATGTAGTTGGACTAATTGTATCCCTTTAAATTCCGCCCCATAATGCATTACTGGGCGGCTTATACTTCTTCCTGGAGTGTGTGTGCATGCTGATCCTGTTTCCCAGTCTGCTACAAAGTTAAGTGCTGTACATTTATCTGTTATTTTCTGTTTGCTGGATCCCAGGTGACCCTGACTCCCTCCGTGTCTGGTGTAGGGAGCCGGTGGTTGTGTCCCCTCACTATTGTAGGGTGTTCAGGGGTTATATAGTCGAGGTACGTGGCTATGCAACCATCCACCTCTGGGATCTTTGCATAGGCTGAGCAGCCAGGGAAAGTGCTAGGTCTTGTGCAGGGGTCTCCCCTTGGTTCCTTAGCTTTGGATCCAGTGAGTCATATATGCATGTTGCTTTGTCTTGTTTCCTGTATACCGTCCGTGACACTATGATATTGGCAATAGGGAGTTATTAGCTATTAAACTAGCATTTGAAGAATGGCGACACTTTTTAGAGGGGGCAATCCACGCCGTCACGCTGATTACGGACCACAAAAACCTTCTGTACCTCGAATCGGCTAGACGTCTCACCCCTCACCTATCGTCCTGGGACAAAAAATACCAAGGCAGATGCATTATCTCGTAGTTTCCCTGGAGTGGGTAATGTGGGTGATCCGGTACCCATTTTACAAAGAGGAGTGGTTGTCTCTGCTGTACACTCTGTTCTGGAGGGGAAGGTGTTAGAGGCCCAGGGGGACACCCCGGTCTCTTGCCCCTCAGAGAAATTGTTTGTACCGTTAAACCTGCGTCTCAAATTATTAAAGGAACATCATAATTCGGCACTTGCTGAGCACCCGGGTAGTAAAGCAACCTTGGAGCTATTGTCTCATCGTTTTTGGTGGCCAAGGTTGCGTCAGGATGTAATGGATTTTGTGTCTACTTGTTCTACTTGTGCACGCGCGAAAGTCTCTCATACACGTCCTGCAGGGTCTTTATTGCCACTTGTCATTCCCAATAGGCCATGGACACATCTGTTAATTTCATCACTGACTTACCTTTGTCTGTGGGTAAAACAGTTATCTTGGTAGTAGACAGGTTTAGCAAAATGGTACACTTCATCGCGTTACCTGCACTACCTAATGCTAAGACTCTTGCTCAGGTATTCATCAGTGAAATCGTGAAGCTTCACGGGGTCCCTTCCGATATTGTTTCGGATCGGGGAACCCAGTTTATTTCTAAGTTTTGGAAAGCTCTTTGTTCCCATTTGGCGGTACACTTGTCCTTTTCCTCAGCTTTCCATCCTCAGTCGAATGGGCAGACTGAGCGTACCAACCAAAACCTTGAGACATAGCTAAGGTCTTTTGTGTCTGAAAACCAAGAGGTGTGGTCATCATATTTACCGTTAGCCGAGTTTGCTATAAATAATCGCTGTCAGGAATCCACTGGCAAGTCACCATTTCTTGGTGCATATGGTTTTCATCCCCAATTCTGTACTTTGAAAGAGGGGAGGGGTCTTCTGGGGTTCCCGAAGAGGAACGGTTTTCGTCATCTCTTTCATCATCTCAGATGAAAGAGATGACGGTTTTCGTCATCTCTTTCATCTGTATGGCAGAAGGTGCAAGCTAACTTGAAAAATATGGGGGTAAATATAAATGCATGGCTGATAAAAAAACGGTTGTTAGGTCCGGACCTAGAAGTGAATGACTGTGTGGTTATCTACTAGGAATATTAAGTTAAAGGTTCCCTCTTGGAAACTGGGTCCTAGGTTCATTGGTCCTTACAAAATAGTAGCCATCATTAACCCCGTGGCTTTTCGCCTGGAGCTACCTCAAACTTTTAAAATCCATAACGTCTTCCATAAGTCGTTACTCAAAAAGTATGTTCCACCTCTAGAACCGTTACCGCTGCCACCCCCTCCTGTTGTTGTGGATGGTAATCTAGAGTTTCAAATATCCAAAATTGTTGATTCTCGTCTGGTCCGCCACTCTCTTCAATATCTGGTGTATTGGAGGGGTTACCGTCCTGAGGAAAGAATGTGGGTTCCATCGTCTGAGGTAAACGCCGACAGGTTAGTTCGGGCTTTTCATGACTCTCATTCAGAGAGACCTAGTCCTGAGTGTCCGGAGGCCCCTCGTGGAAAGGGGGGTACTGTCACGAGGGTATAAGAGCCACGTCTGACTCCGTTATACCCGGGGTCAGGAAGTCGCAGCGGGTGGCTGCGCGCTCTATGTCTACAGATAGTGATTTTTCTTAATGGTAGCTTTCTGGGTTTGCCTTGCAATCCTTTTTCGCTCACTCAGGGATCCGTAGCTTCTCCTCCTCAGCTGTTTCTTGTCCAGCAATCCCAACCTTATATTCCCCTCTCCCACTTCTCTGGTTGCCAGATATAGAGCTTCCTGCCTGGACTTCTATACTGACCCACTGGAGCTGTGTAGCTGTGATCCCTGGTTGTTGTTCCAGAGCGCTACCCCCCGGATCCTTGTTGGGCTTTTGTTGTCTGCTGTTGTCGCCCACCTGGGCTCATCTCAGGGGAAATCCAGGGTTTAGGCACGTGATTGGTGTACGGGTGAGGAACCCGTCTAGGGACGTCAGGGCAGTCAGGTCTCAGCCTCTAGGTGAGTTAGGGGTCACCACCTTTTCCTCTCCCTTGGACAGGGCCTTCCCATTTCCCTCCCTTTGCATCACGTATGTGATCGGCACGCCGGTAATGATATACTGCCATCTCCACATTATGTCACCTTGCCACTCCGTGGTATCCTGCTGCCATCTCCATATTATGTCACCTTGCCACTCTGTGGTCTCCTCATGCTGTTGCTACTACCATCCTCACATTATATCACCTTGCCACTCTGTGGTCTACTAATGCTGCTGCAATATCCACACTGTCACCTTGTCACTCTGTGGTATCCTGCTGCTGCCATCTCCACATTATATCACCTTGCCATTCTGTGGTCTCCTGATTCTGCTACTGCTATCTCAACACTATGTCACCTTGCCACTCTATGGTCTCCTCGTGTTGCTGCCATATCCAGACTATGTCACATTGCCACTCTGTGGCCTCCTCCTGATGATGCTGCTGCTGCTACTGCCATCTCCACACTAAGTCACGTTGCCACTCTGTGGTCTCCTGATGCTGCTACTGCCATCTCCACACTATGTCACCTTGCCACTCTGTGGTCTACTCATGCTGCTGCAATATCCACACTGTCACCTTGCCACTCTGTGGCCTCCTGATGCTGCCACCACCTCCAAACTATGTCACCTTGCCACTCTGTGGTCTCCTCATGCTACTGCCATCTCCACACTATGTCACCTCGCCACTCTGTGGTCTCCTGATGCTGCTACTGCCATCTCCACACTATGTCACCTTGCCACTCTGTGGTCTACTCATGCTGCTGCAATATCCACACTGTCACCTTGCCACTCTGTGGCCTCCTGATGCTGCCACCACCTCCAAACTATATCACCTTGCCACTCTGTCGTCTCCTTATGCTGCTGCCATCTCCACACTATGTCACCTTGCCACTCTGTGGTATTCTCCTGATGCTGTTACTGTCACCACCTCCAGACTCGGTCATGATGCCACTCTGTGGCCTCCTGATGCTGCCACTGACTTCAGACTGTGTCATTGTGCCACTCTGTGGCTTCCTCATACTTCTGCCAACTCCAGACTTGGTCATTGTGCTACTCAGTGGCCTCCTCATAATGCTGCAAACTCCAGACTCTGTCAGTGTGCCACTCTGTGGCCTCCTCATGCTGCTTCCACCTCACCACTATGTCATAGGGCCACTCTGTGGACTTCTCATGCTGTTCCCACCCTCTTCATGACTGGGCTGCTATTTTGCATTCGGCCTAGCTGACATAATGATTTATTTGACCTTTCTTCTGATCTGTCAGAAGGAAGGACAAATGAGACGCACAACAGATCCTGTCTGTGTAGCAGCTGTAAGGCCTGTATGGTCCCATCAGAATTGGCTTATGATTTGGTAGCCAAATGCAGGAGTGAGTACAAAACACAGAAGACATGCAAATATTCTATTCTCGTGTCATCTCTGTTTTAGATCCACTCCTGTTTTGTTTTGGCATTAGCAATACTGATGGATTATTGAGCAAATGCTGACCGAGTGAAGGTGTATGCTCCACAGACAGGATCCATTTTTTGTGGGTTATTGTTCTGACGGATCAGAGGAAGGGCAAATTAATCAGTGACATCAACACAAAGTTACTGCTGATACCCTCTCCACTCTGTCAAGGGGGGGGGGGGGCTCTACTTGTATACGCGTTTAATAGAACAGGTTCTGTAGACATCTTTGTGTAATCAGCTGGTGACGGTGTAAAAGTAGTGTGCTTCTTCTTGACTCTAACATCGACCTCTAAAGTTGAGTTCATACTTTAGTTATTTGGTCAGTTTTAGCCCTGTGACTGCCCAAATAAGTGAAGTATGTAGTGATTCTAAGAGCGACGGTTTTCATACTGACTCACAGTATTGTTTCACTACCACAGCAGACTCTCTATGCATGTTACTGCAAGGCACAGTGTTCTACACCCCTATAAAGGCTCTCTCCAGCCTGAAAATATAAATTTTTTAACACGATTCGCCACAAATAAATTCGGATTGAGGTGAATTTTTCTGAAAGATTCGGCTAACCGGCTGAATCAGATTTTTGAAAAATTCGCTCATCTCTAGACATAGCCTTTATAGAATCGAAAGTACTGCAGTTTATGCAACAGAAGACTCTCTGCTGTCATAAAAAATATTTAGAAAAAATAATCATGTTGGTAATATAAGTTATGCTTTATATTATTTGTTGTACTAAATGAAAAAAAATATTTTAAGCTTGTATTAGATTTTTAGAAATCGCTGACCCGCCAAGTCAACAGTTTGCAGTATAGGAAAAACAGTTTTCACATTCCTATAATGGCAGGGTATTCCTGCCACTGACATTTATGGGGTATCCATGTCAGGGTGAGGCCCACCTCAAAAAATCAACAGGTCCCATCAAAGAGAAAAGATGAGAAAGCAGGGTGAGCATGCATGCTGATATATTTGTTTAAAATGGTTGTCTGAGGTCTTTAAACAGATGACCTATCCTCTGGCTAGATCATCAGTATCTAATTGGTGTGGGTCCAACACCTGGGACCACTGCCGATCACCTGTTTTGGAAGGCACCAGCACTCCTGTGAGTGCCATTGCCTTCTCGCAGCTTACCAAGCACAGCACCGTACATTGTATAGCGGCTGTGCTGGGTATCATGCTCAGCCTAATTCATTTCTTTGGAGCTGAGCTGCTCCTAGGCCACGTGATACATGAACATGTCGTCACTCAGCCTAGAAAAAGCAATGAGAAGACTGCAACACTTACCTGCTCAAACAGCTGATCAGCGGGGGTCCTAGGTGTCAGATCCCCACTGATCAGATACTGATGGCCTATCCAGAGGATAGGTCATCAGTATAAAAATCTCAGAAAACCAATTTAAGTCTACGGGAGATTCTGCTGTACCTCCGTTAAGCTATAACAAGTACTCAGCAAATGCTGACAACCCTTTAAAGGTACCTCTTTTTCACCTTGCTTGATCTTCCTCAATGCAATGCCAGTCTTGTTTTCACTATTCTGTCGTGCCATTGGAAACCCAAGTGCTCCTGTATATTCCATACCTCATGCTGGTGACATTTATTAGGCTTGAGCGAATTCAGCTTCAGATGATAGATCTGAAGTAGGGATGAGCGAACTCGAACTGTATAGTTCGGGTTCGTACCGAATTTTGGGGTGTCCGTGACACGGACCCGAACCCGGACATTTTCGTAAAAGTCCGGGTTCGGGTTCGGTGTTCGTCGCTTTCTTCGCGCTTTTGTGACGCTTTCTTGGCGCTTTTTGAAAGGCTGCAAAGCAGCCAATCAACAAGCGTCATACTACTTGCCCCAAGAGGCCATCACAGCCATGCCTACTATTGGCATGGCTGTGATTGGCCAGAGCACCATGTGACCCAGCCTCTATTTAAGCTGGAGTCACATAGCGCCGCCCGTCACTCTGCTCTGATTAGCGTAGGGAGAGGTTGCGGCTGCGACAGTAGGGCGAGATTAGGCAGATTAACTCCTCCAAAGGACTTGATTAACTGATCGATCTGCAGCTGTGGATCATTGAGCTGCTGATCCTCAATTGCTCACTGTTTTTAGGCTGCACAGACCGTTTGTCAGTCTCATTTTTCTGGGGTGATCGGCGGCCATTTTGTGTCTTGTGGTGCGCCAGCACAAGCTGCGACCAAGTGCATTTAACCCTCAATGGTGTGGTTGTTTTTTGGCTAAAGCCTACATCAGGGTGAAGCTGTCACACCAAGTGCATTTAACCAGCAATAGTCTGTTCATTTTTTGGCCATATACAAAATCAGGGGCAAGCTGCGCCTGTCACCAAGTGCATTTAACCCTCAATGGTGTGGTTGTTTTTTGGCTAAAGCCTACATCAGGGTGAAGCTGTCACACCAAGTGCATTTAACCAGCAATAGTCTGTTCATTTTTTGGCCATATCCCAGTCTAATTCTGTCACTAAATCCATACCGGTCACCCAGCGCCTAAATACTAGGCCTCAAATTTATATCCAGCTAAATCTGTCCCTAGTGCTGTAGCTGGGCGAGTTATTTAGTGTCCGTTCAAGCACATTTCTTGTTCTGGGTTGAAATACAATTCTCAATTTAGCAATTTCATAATTTAGTGGTTCCTGCTATATCAGAGCTCTTTGAAATCTATCCCAAAAAGGGTATATAATATTGAAGGTGCACATAGGGTCATTCAGAGTAACTTCACACACACCCGCTACTGTGTATTTCCAAGTCTAATTCTGTCACTAAATCCATACCGGTGACCCAGCGCCTAAATACTAGGCCTCAAATTTAATTCCCTCTAAATCTCTCGTTACCCACCGCTGTACTGTTGTTGCTGGGCAAGATATTTAGTGTCCGTCAAAGCACATTTTTTGTTCTGGGTTGAAGTACAATTCCCAATTTAGCAATTTCATAATTTAGTGGTTTCTGCTATATCAGAGCTATTTGAAATCTATCCCAAAAAGGGTATATAATATTGAAGGTGCACATAGGGTCATTCAGAATAACTTCACACACACCCGCTACTGTGTATTTCCAAGTCTAATTCTGTCACTAAACCCATACCTGTCACCCAGCGCCTAAATACTAGGCCTCAAATTTAAATCCCTCTAAATCTCTCGTTACCGTTGTCCTGTTGTAGCTGGGAAAGTTATTTAGTGCCCGTCAAAGCACATTTTTTGTTCTGGGTTGAAGTACAATTCCCAATTTAGCAATTTCATAATTTAGTGGTTCCTGCTATATCAGAGCTATTTGAAATCTATCCCAAAAAGGGTATATAATATTGAAGGTGCACATAGGGTCATTCAGAATAACTTCACACACACGCTTCTGTGCATTTCCAAGTCTAATTCTGTCACTAAATCCATACCGGTGACCCAGCGCCTAAATACTAGGCCTCAAATTTAATTCCCTCTAAATCTCTCGTTACCCACCGCTGTACTGTTGTTGCTGGGCAAGATATTTAGTGTCCGTCAAAGCACATTTTTTGTTCTGGGTTGAAGTACAATTCCCAATTTAGCAATTTCATAATTTAGTGGTTTCTGCTATATCAGAGCTATTTGAAATCTATCCCTAAAAGGGTATATAATATTGAAGGTGCACATAGGGTCATTCAGAATAACTTCACACACACCCGCTACTGTGTATTTCCAAGTCTAATTCTGTCACTAAATCCATACCGGTGACCCAGCGCCTAAATACTAGGCCTCAAATTTAATTCCCTCTAAATCTCTCGTTACCCACCGGTGTACTGTTGTTGCTGGGCAAGATATTTAGTGTCCGTCAAAGCACATTTTTTGTTCTGGGTTGAAGTACAATTCCCAATTTAGCAATTTCATAATTTAGTGGTTTCTGCTATATCAGAGCTATTTGAAATCTATCCCTAAAAGGGTATATAATATTGAAGGTGCACATAGGGTCATTCAGAATAACTTCACACACACGCTTCTGTGCATTTCCAAGTCTAATTCTGTCACTAAATCCATACCGGTGACCCAGCGCCTAAATACTAGGCCTCAAATTTAAATCCCTCTAAATCTCTCGTTACCCACCACTGTACTGTTGTTGCTGGGCAAGATATTTAGTGTCCGTCAAAGCACATTTTTTGTTCTGGGTTGAAGTACAATTCCCAATTTAGCAATTTCATAATTTAGTGGTTTCTGCTATATCAGAGCTATTTGAAATCTATCCCTAAAAGGGTATATAATATTGAAGGTGCACATAGGGTCATTCAGAATAACTTCACACACACGCTTCTGTGCATTTCCAAGTCTAATTCTGTCACTAAATCCATACCGGTGACCCAGCGCCTAAATACTAGGCCTCAAATTTAAATCCCTCTAAATCTCTCGTTACCCACCGCTGTACTGTTGTTGCTGGGCAAGATATTTAGTGTCCGTCAAAGCACATTTTTTGTTCTGGGTTGAAGTACAATTCCCAATTTAGCAATTTCATAATTTAGTGGTTTCTGCTATATCAGAGCTATTTGAAATCTATCCCTAAAAGGGTATATAATATTGAAGGTGCACATAGGGTCATTCAGAATAACTTCACACACACGCTTCTGTGCATTTCCAAGTCTAATTCTGTCACTAAATCCATACCGGTGACCCAGCGCCTAAATACTAGGCCTCAAATTTAAATCCCTCTAAATCTCTCGTTACCCACCGCTGTACTGTTGTTGCTGGGCAAGATATTTAGTGTCCGTCAAAGCACATTTTTTGTTCTGGGTTGAAGTACAATTCCCAATTTAGCAATTTCATAATTTAGTGGTTCCTGCTATATCAGAGCTATTTGAAATCTATCCCAAAAAGGGTATATAATATTGAAGGTGCACATTGGGTCATTCAGAATAACTTCACACACACCCGCTACTGTGTATTTTCAAGTCTAATTCTGTCACTAAACCCATACCTGTCACCCAGCGCCTAAATACTAGGCCTCAAATTTAAATCCCTCTAAATCTCTCGTTACCCACCGCTGTACTGTTGTTGCTGGGCAAGATATTTAGTGTCCGTCAAAGCACATTTTTTGTTCTGGGTTGAAGTACAATTCCCAATTTAGCAATTTCATAATTTAGTGGTTTCTGCTATATCAGAGCTATTTGAAATCTATCCCTAAAAGGGTATATAATATTGAAGGTGCACATAGGGTCATTCAGAATAACTTCACACACACGCTTCTGTGCATTTCCAAGTCTAATTCTGTCACTAAATCCATACCGGTCACCCAGCGCCTAAATACTAGGCCTCAAATTTATATCCCGCTGAATTTGAATACAATACATTGGGCCAAATAATATATTTGTTGTTGTGGTGAACCATAACAATGAGAAAAACATCTAGTAAGGGACGCGGACGTGGACATGGTCGTGGTGGTGTTAGTGGACCCTCTGGTGCTGGGAGAGGACGTGGCCGTTCTGCCACATCCACACGTCCTAGTGTACCAACTACCTCAGGTCCCAGTAGCCGCCAGAATTTACAGCGATATATGGTGGGGCCCAATGCCGTTCTAAGGATGGTAAGGCCTGAGCAGGTACAGGCATTAGTCAATTGGGTGGCCGACAGTGGATCCAGCACGTTCACATTATCTCCCACCCAGTCTTCTGCAGAAAGCGCACAGATGGCGCCTGAAAACCAACCCCATCAGTCTGTCACATCACCCCCATGCATACCAGGGAAACTGTCTCAGCCTCAAGTTATGCAGCAGTCTCTTATGCTGTTTGAAGACTCCGCTGGCAGGGTTTCCCAAGGGCATCCACCTAGCCCTTCCCCAGCGGTGAAAGACATAGAATGCACTGACGCACAACCACTTATGTTTCCTGATGATGAGGACATGGGAATACCACCTCAGCATGTCTCTGATGATGACGAAACACAGGTGCCAACTGCTGCGTCTTTCTGCAGTGTGCAGACTGAACAGGAGGTCAGGGATCAAGACTGGGTGGAAGACGATGCAGGGGACGATGAGGTCCTAGACCCCACATGGAATGAAGGTCGTGCCACTGACTTTCACAGTTCGGAGGAAGAGGCAGTGGTGAGACCGAGCCAACAGCGTAGCAAAAGAGGGAGCAGTGGGCAAAAGCAGAACACCCGCCGCCAAGAGACTCCGCCTGCTACTGACCGCCGCCATCTGGGACCGAGCACCCCAAAGGCAGCTTCAAGGAGTTCCCTGGCATGGCACTTCTTCAAACAATGTGCTGACGACAAGACCCGAGTGGTTTGCACGCTGTGCCATCAGAGCCTGAAGCGAGGCATTAACGTTCTGAACCTGAGCACAACCTGCATGACCAGGCACCTGCATGCAAAGCATGAACTGCAGTGGAGTAAACACCTTAAAACCAAGGAAGTCACTCAGGCTCCCCCTGCTACCTCTTCTGCTGCTGCCGCCTCGGCCTATTCTGCTGCTGCCGCCTCGGCCTCTTCCTCCGCCTCTGGAGGAACGTTGGCACCTGCCGCCCAGCAAACAGGGGATGTACCACCAACACCACCTCCGTCACCAAGCGTCTCAACCATGTCACACGCCAGCGTTCAGCTCTCCATCTCACAAACATTTGATAGAAAGCGTAAATTCCCACCTAGCCACCCTCGATCCCTGGCCCTGAATGCCAGCATTTCTAAACTACTGGCCTATGAAATGCTGTCATTTAGGCTGGTGGACACAGACAGCTTCAAACAGCTCATGTCGCTTGCTGTCCCACAGTATGTTGTTCCCAGCCGGCACTACTTCTCCAAGAGAGCCGTGCCTTCCCTGCACAACCAAGTATCCGATAAAATCAAGTGTGCACTGCGCAACGCCATCTGTAGCAAGGTCCACCTAACCACAGATACGTGGACCAGTAAGCACGGCCAGGGACGCTATATCTCCCTAACTGCACACTGGGTAAATGTAGTGGCAGCTGGGCCCCAGGCGGAGAGCTGTTTGGCGCACGTCCTGCCGCCGCCAAGGATCGCAGGGCAACATTCTTTGCCTCCTGTTGCCACCTCCTCCTTCTCGGCTTCCTCCTCCTCTTCTTCCACCTGCTCATCCAGTCAGCCACACACCTTCACCACCAACTTCAGCACAGCCCGGGGTAAACGTCAGCAGGCCATTCTGAAACTCATATGTTTGGGGGACAGGCCCCACACCGCACAGGAGTTGTGGCGGGGTATTGAACAACAGACCGACGAGTGGTTGCTGCCGGTGAGCCTCAAGCCCGGCCTGGTGGTGTGTGATAATGGGCGAAATCTCGTTGCAGCTCTGGGACTAGCCAATTTGACGCACATCCCTTGCTTGGCGCATGTGCTGAATTTGGTGGTGCAGAAGTTCATTCACAACTACCCCGACATGTCAGAGCTGCTGCATAAAGTGCGGGCCGTCTGTTCGCGCTTCCGGCGTTCACATCCTGCCGCTGCTCGCCTGTCTGCGCTACAGCGTAACTTCGGCCTTCCCGCTCACCGCCTCATATGCGACGTGCCCACCAGGTGGAACTCCACCTTGCACATGCTGGACAGACTGTGCGAGCAGCAGCAGGCCATAGTGGAGTTTCAGCTGCAGCACGCACGGGTCAGTCGCACTACAGAACAGCACCACTTCACCACCAATGACTGGGCCTCCATGCGAGACCTGTGTGCCCTGTTGCGCTGTTTCGAGTACTCCACCAACATGGCCAGTGGCGATGACACCGTTATCAGCGTTACAATACCACTTCTATGTCTCCTTGAGAAAACACTTAGGGCGATGATGGAACAGGAGGTGGCCCAGGAGGAGGAGGAGGAGGATGAGGAAGAGGGGTCATTTTTAGCACTTTCAGGCCAGTCTCTTCGAAGTGACTCAGAGGGAGGTTTTTTGCAACAGCAGAGGCCAGGTACAAATGTGGCCAGCCAGGGCCCACTACTGGAGGACGAGGAGGACGAGGATGAGGAGGAGGTGGAGGAGGATGAGGATGAAGCATGGTCACAGCGGGGTGGCACCCAACGCAGCTCGGGTCCATCACTGGTGCGTGGCTGGGGGGAAAGGCAGGACGATGACGATACGCCTCCCACAGAGGACAGCTTGTCCTTACCCCTGGGCAGCCTGGCACACATGAGCGACTACATGCTGCAGTGCCTGCGCAACGACAGCAGAGTTGCCCACATTTTAACCTGTGCGGACTACTGGGTTGCCACCCTGCTGGATCCACGCTACAAAGACAATGTGCCCACCTTACTTCCTGCACTGGAGCGTGATAGGAAGATGCGCGAGTACAAGCGCACGTTGGTAGACGCGCTACTGAGAGCATTCCCAAATGTCACAGGGGAACAAGTGGAAGCCCAAGGCCAAGGCAGAGGAGGAGCAAGAGGTCGCCAAGGCAGCTGTGTCACGGCCAGCTCCTCTGAGGGCAGGGTTAGCATGGCAGAGATGTGGAAAACTTTTGTCAACACGCCACAGCTAACTGCACCACCACCTGATACGCAACGTGTTAGCAGGAGGCAACATTTCACTAACATGGTGGAACAGTACGTGTGCACACCCCTCCACGTACTGACTGATGGTTCGGCCCCATTCAACTTCTGGGTCTCTAAATTGTCCACGTGGCCAGAGCTAGCCTTTTATGCCTTGGAGGTGCTGGCCTGCCCGGCAGCCAGCGTTTTGTCTGAACGTGTATTCAGCACGGCAGGGGGCGTCATTACAGACAAACGCAGCCGCCTGTCTACAGCCAATGTTGACAAGCTGACGTTCATAAAAATGAACCAGGCATGGATCCCACAGGACCTGTCCGTCCCTTGTCCAGATTAGACATTAACTACCTCCCCATAACCATATATTATTGGACTCCAGGGCACTTCCTCATTCAATCCTATTTTTATTTTCATTTTACCATTATATTGCGATGCTACCCAAAGTTGAATGAACCTCTCCTCTGCCTGTGTGCTAGGCCTAATATATGCCAATGGACTGTTGCAGTGGTGGCTGACATGAAGCCTGATTCTCTGCTATGACATGCAGACTAATTCTCTGCTGACATGAAGCCAGATTGTCTGTTACGGGACCTCTCTCCTCTGCCTGGGTGCTGGGCCTAAATTTATGACCATGGACTGTTGCAGTGGTGGCTGACGTGAAGCCTGATTCTCTGCTATGACATGCAGACTGATTCTCTGC
This sequence comes from Bufo gargarizans, assembly GCF_014858855.1. Taxonomy (NCBI): domain Eukaryota; kingdom Metazoa; phylum Chordata; class Amphibia; order Anura; family Bufonidae; genus Bufo; species Bufo gargarizans. The sequence continues at coordinate 361,840,328 of NC_058080.1, read as the reverse complement.
TGACATGAAGCCAGATCGTCTGTTACGGGACCTCTCTGCTCTGCCTGTGTGCTAGGCCTAAATATATGCCAATGGACTGTTGCAGTGGTGGGTGACGTGAAGCCTCATTCTCTGCTATGACATGCAGACTGATTCTCTGCTGACATGAAGCCAGATTGTCTGTTACGGGACCTCTCTGCTCTGCCTGTGTGCTAGGCCTAAATATATGCCAATGGACTGTTGCAGTGGTGGGTGACGTGCAGCCTCATTCTCTGCTATGACATGCAGACTGATTCTCTGCTGACATGAAGCCAGATCCTCTGTTACGGGAGCTCTCTCCTCTGCCTGGGTGCTGGGCCTAAATTTATGACAATTGACTGTTGCAGTGGTGGGTGACGTGAAGCCTGATTCTCTGCTATGATATGAAGACTGATTCTCTGCTGACATGAAGCCAGATTGTCTGTTACGGGACCTTTCTCCTCTGCCTGGGTTCTGGGCCTAAATTTATGAAAATTGACTCTTACAGTGGTGGGTGACGTGAAGCCTGATTCTAGGCTATGATATGAAGACTGATTCTCTGCTGACATGAAGCCAGATTGTCTGTTACGGGACCTTTCTCCTCTGCCTGGGTTCTGGGCCTAAATTTATGAAAATTGACTCTTACAGTGGTGGGTGACGTGAAGCCTGATTCTCTGCTATGATATGAAGACTGATTCTCTGCTGACATGAAGCCAGATTCTCTGTTACGGGACCTCTCTCCTCTGCCTGGGTGCTGGGCCTAAATTTATGACAATGGACTGTTGCAGTGGTGGCTGACGTGAAGCCTGATTCTCTGCTATGACATGCAGACTGATTCTCTGCTGTCATGAAGCCAGATTGTCTGTTACGGGACCTCTCTGCTCTGCCTGTGTGCTAGGCCTAAATATATGCCAATGGACTGTTGCAGTGGTGGCTGACGTGAAGCCTCATTCTCTGCTATGACATGCAGACTAATTCTCTGCTGACATGAAGCCAGATTGTCTGTTACGGGACCTCTCTCCTCTGCCTGGGTGCTGGGCCTAAATTTATGACAATGGACTGTTGCAGTGGTGGCTGACGTGAAGCCTGATTCTCTGCTATGACATGCAGACTAATTCTCTGCTGACATGAAGCCAGATTGTCTGTTACGGGACCTCTCTCCTCTGCCTGGGTGCTGGGCCTAAATATATGCCAATGGACTGTTGCAGTGGTGGCTGACGTGAAGCCTCATTCTCTGCTATGACATGCAGACTAATTCTCTGCTGTCATGAAGCCAGATTGTCTGTTACGGGACCTCTCTGCTCTGCCTGTGTGCTAGGCCTAAATATATGCCAATGGACTGTTGCAGTGGTGGGTGACGTGAAGCCTCATTCTCTGCTATGACATGCAGACTGATTCTCTGCTGACATGAAGCCAGATTGTCTGTTACGGGACCTCTCTGCTCTGCCTGTGTGCTAGGCCTAAATATATGCCAATGGACTGTTGCAGTGGTGGGTGACGTGAAGCCTCATTCTCTGCTATGACATGCAGACTGATTCTCTGCTGACATGAAGCCAGATTCTCTGTTACGGGACCTCTCTCCTCTGCCTGTGTGTGTGCTGGGCCTAAATATATGCCAATGGACTGTTGCAGTGGTGGCTGACGTGAAGCCTCATTCTCTGCTATGACATGCAGACTAATTCTCTGCTGACATGAAGACAGATTCTCTGTTACGGGACCTCCCTCCTCTGCCTGGGTGCTGGGCCTAAATATATGCCAATGGACTGTTGCAGTGGTGGCTGACGTGAAGCCTCATTCTCTGCTATGACATGCAGACTGATTCTCTGCTGACATGAAGCCAGATTCTCTGTTACGGGACCTCTCTCCTCTGCCTGTGTGTGTGCTGGGCCTAAATATATGCCAATGGACTGTTGCAGTGGTGGCTGACGTGAAGCCTCATTCTCTGCTATGACATGCAGACTGATTCTCTGCTGACATGAAGCCAGATTCTCTGTTACGGGACCTCTCTCCTCTGCCTGTGTGTGTGCTGGGCCTAAATATATGCCAATGGACTGTTGCAGTGGTGGCTGACGTGAAGCCTCATTCTCTGCTATGACATGCAGACTAATTCTCTGCTGACATGAAGACAGATTCTCTGTTACGGGACCTCCCTCCTCTGCCTGGGTGCTGGGCCTAAATATATGCCAATGGACTGTTGCAGTGGTGGCTGACGTGAAGCCTCATTCTCTGCTATGACATGCAGACTAATTCTCTGCTGACATGAAGACAGATTCTCTGTTACGGGACCTCTCTCCTCTGCCTGGGTGCCGGGGCCTAAATATCTGAGAATGGACTGTTCCAGTGGTGGGTGACGGGAAGCCAGATTCTCTGCTATGGAACCTCTCTCCAATTGATTTTGGTTAATTTTTATTTATTTAATTTTTATTTTAATTCATTTCCCTATCCACATTTGTTTGCAGGGGATTTACCTACATGTTGCTGCCTTTTGCAGCCCTCTAGCTCTTTCCTGGGCTGTTTTACAGCCTTTTTAGTGCCGAAAAGTTCGGGTCCCCATTGACTTCAATGGGGTTCGGGTTCGGGACGAAGTTCGGATCGGGTTCGGATCCCGAACCCGAACATTTCCGGGATGTTCGGCCGAACTTCTCGAACCCGAACATCCAGGTGTTCGCTCAACTCTAATCTGAAGTCAATTCATTCAAACACTTCGGTTTTAATGTTGTTTCTGTATAGCATTAAAATGTATTGGCTTCGTGGTGCCAAACTTTGCCTCGTCCCAAGGCTTTAAAATATGAATCTAAAGTGGGCTTTGGTACCAAGATACCAGCCAGTACTAAAGCCCACTTTGGATTCCTATTTTAAATAGTTTTTAAATAATCAGATATGAATACAGTAGTAATTCACCAAAGTCTTGCGCAACTACAGCTGGGACGAAGTTTGTCTCCACAGAGCCAATAATTATTAATTCTGTACGGAAACAGCATTAACATCAAAGTATTTAAACGAATCGACTTCAGATCTATGATCCGAAGGTTGATTCGCTCAAGCCTAACATTTATTTTTCATTGCAAGCTGCAAGGCTGCAATGAGATTGTCAGTACATCACACCTGTCTTGCAGACATTTAGTTGCCTACATGAAAACTATAATATTTCCTAATATTTTAATATTTGTATACTCTCAAAAAAAAAAAGAGCAATAGAACAAAAGAAAAAAAACACCACTAAAAAAATATAAAAAGATAATTTGGTGATATTTTATTTTATGCTTGGGGAAAAAGTCATGATTTTCATCCATTTATACCCATGTTGCTTAGGTGGTGTTTTATTAAAGGCATTTGCACTATTTTTTTCTCTATAGAGAAGCCTATGGAAAATGCCTGCAAAAAAAGACCATACCTAGTGCACACTGGCTTAGACCTACTATTTTGTATGTGCCTAGAATCTGTCTAAAAAGTACTTCAAATTGATGTACCGTAACTAAGGTTTCTCAAATTTTTTACGTTTGCTCAAAGGGGGGGAGGCGTCAAGTGAAAGTGGATGAACCTAAGATGAGCCATTTGGGCGATAATTTTGATCTAAAATTCTAAACTTTGAGGTAAGCCAACCAATAGTTGGTATAGAGTCAGAAGAAAGTGTCTATCCTAGCAACAAAATAATTCCAACATAAATACCTCAAAAAGTGCACCCTGAAAGTAATATTACAGATTTTCTAATGGTCTATGCACAAGTATAGGGTGAGATAGGGAACAGCATCATCTTCCCTGACTGCACGCCTACACAGGACTCCGTCTTACCCAGGCATCACGTCTGCTAATCTGATCCTAGCGAACTGGTTGGTCAGGTAAGACTGCTTGCGTCTACACAGGCGCAGCAGTTTCATTACTTGCCTTTGCTTTACCAGCATTGGGGTATCTATCATTGAACCCCCTTTTTTGTCTGTATGTCTGTAATGTTGATGCATCCTCTGGTGTATTGTATTTTATTGCATATCTTATAAAAGTTATATTTTAATAAGGATATTTCCCCACATCTTCTTCAGTGGGTTCCTGGCAAATTTGAATCTTGAAATATCGGTGAAACTTCTGAAACTACTAGTCTCACTCAGTTTTTGTTTTTTTCTTACTGATATGGCAGGATTTTTGGGAACGGGATTCGATGCAGAGAACTGGCTACATGAGGCCAAGGATATTTTCTCTGATAAACAATTCCATCAGAAAAAATACCTACCCTCTTTCCAAACCGCCTTTGCAGATCTTACCCAGGTCTACAAAGAACAGATTACGTCCTGGTGGGAGGTGCAAAGTTTAGATAATTATATCAAAAATAATATTGTCCCAAGGGGGCTGCGTATCTCTCTCCTCCCAGCGGCCCGCTCACGGCATCCAGGCTTTTTAACCAAGTGGGAACACGAAGCCACCAATAGCTCCCTTAGGCTTATGAAGCTCCTGCTGGAGGAGGAAAGAGCTACTCTAGCCACCCTTAGTCAGAAACTTATAGCGTACACTGAGGTAGTGCAGACGTTTTCGCATGAAACGGAATTCCAGAACAAAGAAAAACAGCTCCAACTCACCCTAGAAAAATATCAATACCATCTGAAAGAAAGAAAACACCGTCAGTTCATTAGAGATCTCTCTGATTTTAAAGAAAACCGTATTTACTCCTTTCTTGGTAACACAAGAAGAGAAGCTATACCAAGCAATTCGGAGAGATCTTCTACTGAAACTGACTTATCCGACTCTGAGAAAGAGACAGCCCCAAAAGTGAGCAAATACCCTAACAGGGGCAATCACAGAAGGGGTAGAGGACGAAGCTCATATAGAGGACAGGATAACCGTTTTTTAGGACAGTTCAATCAAACTCCAGAATATCCGCTGCGCAACCCCATAGAAAAACCTCCAATCTAGTCCTAGGACCACAAGTAATTAATCTCTCCTCACGTGTCCTTAGTGTGGATGAGACTAAGGCCCTGGAACTAGGTTTGACGTTTGTACCCACCCCCAAATTTGACAGATTTTCATCTGTCAAGGACATCAATTTATTCATTCGTAAATTAAGGTGGCACAAGCACTTTAAACATATGGACCGTCGCCAGTGCCTAGAGTTGGGGATTCCCACTGATTTATTGAAGGATGTACAACTTCTACATTCACTGAACACTGAGGAGGACACCATTCAGGGCAATGGTCCATTTACAAATCTGAAAGTAAAAAGTACTAAAATGCCACCCACTGCGAACAAATTATCCTGCATTGATGTATTCTTGAATATGGTCACCAGGGATCTGGAGGACCTCAGAGTATCCACACATCATTCTAACTGAGCCGAGTCTGTGACCACCGCCATCTCTTCACTAGCAGATGACCCCCAGGTTATTATTAAACCTGCAGATAAAGGGGGCAACATTGTGGTCATGGACTCGGTGCAATATAAGAATATGTACAGGAACATATTGTTAGACACCGGGACGTATGAAATTCTGTATAGTGACCCCACCGAGGGCTATAGGCGAGAACTGAAAAATATATTGGATGAGGCTAAGGCCTCCAATATCATCACAGCTGAGAAATTTGCCTTCCTCTTTCCCATGCATCCCCGTAAATCGACATTCTACAGTCTCCCCAAAGTGCACAAGGGGGTTACCCCTCTGAAGGGGAGACCCATCGTTTCGGGGGTGGATAATCTCAATCAGAATTTAGGCATTTATATTGACCGAATATTGGCACCCTTTGTTACGGCTCTCCCCTCCCATGTCAGAGACACTACTGACCTCCTTAAACGACTGGAGGGTCTGACATTGGAGGATACATGTCTCCTTTCTAGTATTGATGTGGAGGCCCTCTACTCATCTATACCACATAATTTGGGCCTCACTGCGGTAGAACATTTCCTCCGATCACGGGGATGTCAGTATCGCGCCCACAGCCAATTTGTCCTGCGTCTCCTTGAGTTTACTTTAACACGTAATTTTTTCACATTTGACGGGAGGACCTACCACCAGCTCCGGGGCTACGGCGATGGGGAGTCCTTGTGCCCCATCGTACGCTAATTTATTCCTGGGCTGGTGGAAGGAGACCCTTGTCTTTAGGGAAGACGAAGCGTTGGACACCTTTGAAATTGGTCTGTGGGCGCGATACATTGACGACATCTTTATACTCTGGAATGGAGACCAAGGGGGCTTTGAAGCCTTCGTCCAGCACCTTAATCAGAACCAGATAGGTATGCATTTTACCTGCGAGTCGCATCCTACTACTCTACCATTCCTGGACATAAAAATTTCCAGGAATGATAAGGGTGAACTGGACACTTCCATCTATAGGAAGGCCAGCTCCACGAATTCCCTCCTGAGGTGGGAGAGCAACCACCCTCTCCCACTCAGGAGAGGAATTCCTAGGGGCCAATACCTGCGACTCAGACGCAATTGTTCAGACAAGCACGATTTCATCAATCAGGCAGCCGACCTGAGGATGAGATTTTTATCTAGGGGCTACCCTGATCATGTTTTGAGATCGGCCTACCAGACAGCTTTGTCCCGACCTAGATCTTCCTTGCTCACTTCGAATCAACCATCTACCCCACAAACTAAAACCTTGAGAATTATCACTAATTTTGACAGGGGGTCCAAACAAGTTAAGCACATGATAGAACGTCATTTGGAGGTCCTAAAAATGGACCCTGATCTGAAAGATGTGCTGGGTGACCAACCACAAATCACCTACCGTAGGGGACCCAATCTACGTGATAAACTTGTGCATAGTCACTATGCACCCGATCGCACAAAGTCCACAAAGTCCAAGATTGTGGGCTGTCACAAATGTGGAAACTGCATAGCATGAAAACGCATACAGACTACAAAGTCATTTGTAAGCCACGTGACAGGCAAAACATATTCAATCCCATATTTCATTAATTGCAAATCTAGAGGGGTCATATACCGGATCCAATGTGAATGTGGGATTGAATATGTGGGCAAGACGATCCGAGAATTTAGGAGGCGGATAGGGGAACATCTGGGGGGTATCGCACATAAACCCCACTATCAAAACATGTACATACTGCCCACAATGGCATAGCCTCCTTGAAATTCTTGGGCATAGATCTTGTAAAGCCTCCCATTAGAGGGGGTGATTGGGACAAATGTCTGCTCCAACGTGAAACTCGGTGGATCTTTTGTCTTAAAACATCTGCACCCTCGGGCCTGAATGAAAGGCTAGATTTTGGGTGCTTTATATAAATTGTGGTGAGCCTTGTTTCTTATATTAATGGCGTTTTCCCATTCATAGTGATGGGAGGAGTCTATATGAGATACCCCACTGTGTTATATACACTCGGCATCATGTTCAGCACCCCCTGTTACCTGTCCTTGTTTCCAAAGTTCATGCAAGAAATGTCAGTCTAACCTTGCTATGATTTTGTGTCATAGCCTCATCATAGACGCCTTTATCAAGAGACGTACTGTGCGGTTTCCTTATTGTTGATATGTCTCCAAGTAACCGATTACACCCTCTGCCTCTCCACACGATTGGCCGCCCTTGTCATGTGGTGTCGGCGTCTGGTGCGTCGCTGCGCGGCGCATGCGCGTGACGTCAGACGCCGGCGCATGCCCGTGACTTCGGACGCCGGCGCGGATGCTGACAGGGCGGGCCTCCAGGAAGAGGCACGTATGGGCTTTATTTAAACTCCATGAAGGGATGTATCAGTGTGGCTGGTATTGGTTGAGGAACCCCCTGAACTATAGGGACATTACCTTTAGCGAGGACCACCAAATCCTCACACACCAACGAGAAGAGGAACATCTCTCCTTCTGCAGCATGGCAGTCCTGCACCATGGATGTCATTTTTCTGGGCTTTCATTTTAACCAGTTGAGCCTGACTTTTCTGTAACCATATGACTGCAGTGTTTTCATCTTCTTACCTGCGGGTACATATGGTACACATTGTTTTTTCCTACATGTACTTATTTCCCCTGAGGAGTCAACACGACAGAAACGTGCCACGTCGGGAGGTCTGTAGAATTTGAATATTTTTAGTACTAGTGATCAGGTCCATAACTAGGGACAGGTATCCTGACGGGGTCGCCCTTTCCAGGGCGAGTGCTCTGTGTAGACAGGCAGTATGGGAGCAGCCCCCTTCCCCCAAGTATAGGGTGAGATAGGGAACAGCATCATCTTCCCTGACTGCACGCCTACACAGGACTCCGTCTTACCCAGGCATCACGTCTGCTAATCTGATCCTAGCGAACTGGTTGGTCAGGTAAGACTGCTTGCGTCTACACAGGCGCAGCAGTTTCATTACTTGCCTTTGCTTTACCAGCATTGGGGTATCTATCATTGAACCCCCTTTTTTGTCTGTATGTCTGTAATGTTGATGCATCCTCTGGTGTATTGTATTTTATTGCATATCTTATAAAAGTTATATTTTAATAAGGATATTTCCCCACATCTTCTTCAGCGGGTCCCTGGCAAGCTGCAAGGCTGCAATGAGATTGTCAGTACATCACACCTGTCTTGCAGACATTTAGTTGCCTACATGAAAACTATAATATTTCCTAATATTTTAATATTTGTATACTCTCAAAAAAAAAAAGAGCAATAGAACAAAAGAAAAAAAAACACCACAAAAAAAATATAAAAAGATAATTTGGTGATATTTTATTTTATGCTTGGGGAAAAAGTCATGATTTTCATCCATTTATACCCATGTTGCTTAGGTGGTGTTTTATTAAAGGCATTTGCACTATTTTTTTCTCTATAGAGAAACCTATGGAAAATGCCTGCAAAAAAAGACCATACCTAGTGCACACTGGCTTAGACCTACTATTTTGTATGTGCCTAGAATCTGTCTAAAAAGTACTTCAAATTGATGTACCGTAACTAAGGTTTCTCAAATTTTTTACGTTTGCTCAAAGGGGGGGAGGCGTCAAGTGAAAGTGGATGAACCTAAGATGAGCCATTTGGGCGATAATTTTGATCTAAAATTCTAAACTTTGAGGTAAGCCAACCAATAGTTGGTATAGAGTCAGAAGAAAGTGTCTATCCTAGCAACAAAATAATTCCAACATAAATACCTCAAAAAGTGCACCCTGAAAGTAATATTACAGATTTTCTAATGGTCTATGCACAGATGAATTTGGCACTGGTAGTTTTTCACCATAAAAAAAAAAAACTGGAATAACCACTTGCAGTTTTTTGGCCACCTGTGGATTTTGCCATGGTTTTTGTGGAGGTTTTCTGGAATTTTTTGCCAATATTGGGGCAGATATACTATTAAAAATGCACCTGTTTTTCTGACCTTTTTATGGCAAAAGACTGGTGTGGATGCTTTGCATCAGATTTATCAACTGTTGTATGCACTTTCCTATGCTTTTTATGCCTCATCCAACAAGAAGGTGTGGCTTCTCTGTATAGGTGCATGGCCTAAATGCACCTTCATGTGCCAAAAGAATGTGCCACAATTTTGGCGCATTTTTGGAGTAAAATTATACCAGCTTATAAGTAAACTTAGACTAGATAGAGTTTTAGCTATGCAAACAAATTTTCTTTGGCATATGGACTAAATTTGGGCACACAGACACATTTTTGGCATATGGACAGAATTCTAGCATAAATCTGGTGCAGTTTTTTACACTACTCCAAATTTAGGTCTGTGCACCAGAATAGTAAAATTTTTCATATTAAGACTATTAAGGGTGATACTATTAGTATATCTGCCCCAGTATGTCTTACCACTAGAGTTTTCTTCATGAACTTTTTAACAGTGATGTCAAACACCTAAAAACATGCCAAGATCTACAACATGCTGCATTTTTTAAAGAAGCCAGAAAGACAAAAACCTAATTAAGAAAAATTGCAGTTTCAAAAAAACTCATGTGTGTGCAGCATTTCATATTTCCCATAGATCTTCAACTGACATCTGGAGCTTGGTGTTTTTACTGCAAGTGCAGCAAAAACCTATGTGTAAAAGCACCCTAAGCCCAGAATAGGAAACCTGAACAATTTCACTTCACTTCAGTCTTCCAGCATGCTAACTGCATATTAGTGCATATACAGCAGCTATTGGTGCATATGCAGTAGTTATGCATCATTAGCTCATCATATTAGGATTCAGGAAGATATATATATATATATATATATATATATATATATATATATATAGCAAAGCAGACATATGTAAGTACAAAATTAGAAATTCAGTATAAGTCAATTGAATTGATTACATAAAAGAGGTAATAAAACAAAGATAAAGTAGACATCTAACTAATCACTTAGGAAAAGGACAAAGGACGATGATTCTGTAGGATGGCCTTACAAAACAGCAATCTGACATGCTAAATCTCCACTAGTGTGCAATTTACACATCCACTCTTCCTTCCTATGCATGCTTCACAGTAGAAGAGAGAATATTTGCCTTTGAAGCAGTTAATGAAGTTTTAGCTTGCAATGGATATGCACCTCTCATTGTTCTCAGCGATATTATTATGTATGACATGTACCAAACATTAAGTAAACAGATTTCAGGATGAAGCAGCAGGCAAAGAGGCCATCTTCTGCGCTATTCAGATCAGTCGGCACTATCTGGATGCCCTCTTCTTTGTGCTCCTTGTTCTAGGGGGCTTTTCATTTGCTTTAATGCACCACCTCTATTTATTCTGCTCCTGTAACTGTAAAATTGATTTTCTTGCAACAAGACGCTCGTTTTTCACTACTGAACACATCCAAATGCTCCAATGTGAGACACTTCCAATTTTTAATTAGTTTCTTTTCTACCGTCTGCCTTCCTGAGCAGGCATGTGGAACTAGAACAGGGAAGTCAGGGGAAAGATATAACACAACAATGACAAAAGTGATGCTTTTTGTTGATTTTAGTCTAGTCATAAAATGCTACCTGGGCGAAATAATGATAAAATAAAGAATAAGTTCCAGATGAAAAGATTAAATCATTAAGAGATTAAAACACACCGGCATGTTGCATAGATGGGATATTTGAATTTGCTTACTGACGACATATTCTGCAGCGCTGTCTGGAGGGTGTATTCATTCACATTACTGTAGCTCTAGTTCTGGAAATGACTATAGTGAATTATCATACTCGCCTACATAGGAGCGATCTAAACTATTTGCTGGCCACAGGAAGACGTATCAGTATACATGCTCCCAAACCCAACATCTGCTTTCTATACAACATAGCATGCAGAACTGCTGTTAGTCTGGGAAGCTGTACCGTTTTAAAAGATACATCATTGATTATATGATGCACAGAAATTTCTAGTTCCATCTGATTCCACTTATATACATTTTATTGAAAACAGAAGATATTCACATAGTCATGTCCATCACGTATTCACCAGCAGTTCTGGATTCATTTCCTTGTTGTGTGGATATGTGATGAAAGCAAGTTTGTAAATGCCTTCTCCTTTAAGAATCTTTTGTATGTCAGCGTTCAAAGCTTCTTGGTTCCTTTTAGCTCACGTCACCTTACCTTGCACCCTACCTTGGTTTATTGGAGTTATACAGCATTGGGCATCATAGGTAGCCGAGAGTCTACCATAGCCTGTACTAATGCCATACCACCAAAATACCTATAATAGGCTGAGGTCTTACAACAATAGAAAAAAACTCAAATATAAACCTCAACTTTTCCACCATATTGAGAATTCATAGAGAAAATCCATAATTTATGTTCTTGTCAAGCTAATATACACACAGACAAAGGATGCGGCACCACTGATTCAATTATTCAAATATTTCAACTAATTATTATTAGCTTGTTCCCTGACATCAGCTGTGAGCTGATTATTAGCTGAGGGACACAGCACACTTTATAAGGAGAATGGAGGAGATAAAATGAGAACTCATCTCAAAAGACAAATTCAATAATTAGGCTAAAGATGACTGACCTGCAGTTCTTCCCAGTGCTAGTGGGCAGAGGCAAACAGTTTAGGAATCACACGTAATTCCTCTGTTGTCTGAACCTTTCTAGTAGATACCTTCCCAAGCGTGTGTAAACAGAAATTTCATCTAATTGTTCTCAGTTTTAGTAGCCATATGGCTGCTGTCATGACGTTCCTTTTAACAAGAGGAGAAAATGTGTATGATTCAGTATCCTTTAAAATATATAGATGCCAAATGGGGCTTATATTATAATGTCGAACTAGTCAATATACAACGCAACAAAAAAGTGAGCTGTCAGCAGCAGTTCACATATGTTCTTTTTGGATCTGTCTAGTGCGTCTGTGCACCAATGCCACAAATACAGACAATAAATTCTAGAAATATATACCTGTGCAAAGCCAAATTTTGCATGTGGATTATAGTGGAACAATTCAAAATCGCATGACTATCACAGATACCCTTTTCTTCAAGGAAGCATGCAACTATTTCTATGGAGAAACACATTTATGGTAGCAAATAGAAAAGCTGCATGTGCAGTTTTTATATGTATCTTATTGTCTTTCTTTGTTTTGTTGAATCGCCGAATCAGAATGCACATATGAGCCAAAAAATCATCTCATTTTCTTCATTCATTATCCCTTTATCATCTAAAATAAGTATAATTTGTATAAATACAATTCAAAATTTGTTTTCATATTTAAAACCAAGGCTGGCTCTTAGTTAAGAGACGATAGATAGATAGATAGATAGATAGATAGATAGATAACGCCAACATATTCTTCAGCACTTTACAATCGGGGTTCATGTACAAACAGAGGCATAAATAAAATAGCAACAGACAAGTCAACAATTAAAACAATGAATAAGGAATGAGGGCCCTGTTCAAAAGAGCTTACAATCTATGAGGAAATAGGGCTGACACAAAAGGTAACCAGTGCTTGATTTGTACAATAGTCCAGCCATCTTAACACAATAAGGGAGTAGATATAAAGCTCCATGAGCCAGTCACTATCCAATATCTGTAGTGCTTCAGAGTGCATGGGGTGTGGTGCATACTATTGGATGACTGATCAAGTTCTGAAGAATGCTGTTTGGGAGATAAAAGGTGAATGAAGAAGAATAGGATTAGGGAAGGCGATAGACCACCCTAACAAGTTCCTTTTTAGGGAGCACCTAAAACAGTAGACTTTAAGAATTAACCTAATTACTTGGGGTAATGCATTCCAGAGAACTGGTGCAGCTCGAGAGAAGTTTTGAAGACGGGAGCGAGAGGTTCAGACTATGGTGGATGTTAAGGCTGTATTGCACAAGCCAATTTTTCGGCAGATGATTTCTAACAAGCATTTGTATGAATGCTCGTTAGCGATCATCTTGCAGTGTAATATTGCTGCTGATTACCTGAATAACGAGCAAATGCTTCTTCATTAGGCAATCCAAATTTTTTGACATGTTAAAATATTATTGTTTGCATCAGAAGATCGTTGCCAATCTGCAACTGGCAAACCACCATACAGCATGGGGATGAGCAATGGCTTAGCGATCTCTCTGCCCAATGCTGCGGAGGTGATCGCTGCATGTAATAGCGGTTTCCTGCACTAGTGAGCAGGCGAACGCTTCCCTCCTAACAAATTGTCTGCCACATCGGGTTGTGTAATACAGTCTTTAGTCAGAAATCATCTGCAGAACGTATAGCATGGGGTAAGTGGTAGACAGAAATGAGGGAGGATACATACAGAGGTGCAGCACTGTGGAGAGCTTTGTGGGTAAGGGTAAGAAGCCTAAACCGTATTCTGTGGTGGATGGGCACCCAGTGAAGTAACTGGCATGGGGTAGATGCATTAGTGTAGTGAGTGGCCAGAAAGATGAGCCTGGCTTCTGAATTCAGGGTCGACTAGAGAGGGGAAATTTTAGATAGATATGAGATAGGTAGGTAGACAGAAAGATAGATAGATATAAATAGATATGAGATAGATATACAGTATGATGGATATGAGATAAATAGCAATATTTTGAAAACATGTTTTTGGCCCGCCTTTACATTTTTGTCAATTTTTCAGTTATAGGAGGCTATATAACCTATAAAACTCAATATATATTTTCAGTTATTAAAGATGCCTCTCAATTTGGCCTGCTATGTTTCTAGAGTGCATTATGGTATGAATACTGTGGGATTTTGTACACTTGGTGGGGCAGAAAGAACATATGTTGTCATCAAACTTTTCCTGAAGACTCCTCTTACACCCAGGAAAGTAATCAATGGAACATTGTGATGACTGTGGAGAAAAACCTTCATGTATTCAGTCATGTGGAGCACTTGTGTTTAGACAAGAAAGGCCAAACAATGAGGCCCATGACAACTCTCCACTTGGAATAATAACATTAATGAAGGCAAGTGGTAACCAAATGTTCTGTTTACAGAGATGATGAAAGGCAAGTGCTCCAAGTTTGGAAAAGATCCTAACTTAAAAATATGGCATTTCTTACTTAATGTGCTGATGTCACACGGTGACAAAATATTATTGGAAAGTTCAGATAAATGAAGATGTTTATTTTGCTTGAGGCGAGTTCCTTCTCAGGTTCAGAGCTACAAAATGCTAAATGATTCAAAAAGACACTTTATAATCCTTTCGGGGATCATGAGAGGTCTCTCTCCATTCATTGCCATGGATTGTTGTAGCCTTTAAATCATTACATTACTACATTGCAGCAATGACTTCATGTATGGCATTTATGAAACTTAAAGTAGAGTTAATTAAATTTCAGGCTTAAGACCCTGTAGTTGGCAAGGTGTCACCGGCGATTTGAAAGTCGTAATACGGCTCGAAATTTGTGTTAAGCTTGTTAGGGTATAATTGGAATATACATTATAAACACACATATGTCATAAATGAAATGTTGAGACGCTCACAGCCTTTCTATCGCCTTTTATAAAACACAGGAGTGTGACTAGCTTTTAAACTATAATCCATGCCTTGAAGAAAGATTCTGTAGAAATGCAGCAATTAAAACCAGATGCTGTCTGGGCCAATCTGGAACATGCAGCCTCAGCAAGCATTTCCTAAGACTTGCACGGTAACACAGAAATTCTGCAAACTGATTCTTTTCTACAATCACACTGTTTTATGTGTATTATGCCGCATGAGATGTGTTAGGTGCCAGAGATATAACGTGTCTGTGAGTGCCTGTAAATCCGAGCATGTTGTGTAAAAAGCATAGGTGGTGTTCATTGTGGAATAGAGAAGGATGATCTGCATTTCCACTACAGGAAGAAGGTGCCAGGATAGATGTTATTATAAATATATATCAGCTACGGCACATATATCCAGCAACCATGGTTAATGAAATGTACTGTACTATTTACTGTAACAAGGCAGCATCACAAGCACCCTCCTGCTCGAGAGTTGCAGAGATGGTGTCACATAGATCTGACATCATTCTACAGTACAGTAGCACTGGCTGAAAAGTTGGCAGTAAGAACCAGTTTCTTAGTAAACCTACCCCTACACCACACAAGCGAAGTGATAGAGATCATTATTTTTTGTAACTATTTCCAAAAATCCCTCAGTAAGTTTATATTGTTCATCACAGAGAGAAAGCTCAGTGTTTCTGCCTTGTCAATCGCCTGCCTCCTGTCACTCAGACCAAAATTCTCCGTCAAGTTGTCATAGAGAGACTGGGGGGATTATGCCCAGGCTCTGTCCAGAAATGATTCATGTGGAACGCATGCTTGACTAGCGGAACCGCTGCTGTGAGAGAGCGCTTCGGAGACCCTCTTTTCCCACCTTCTTTAGACAATCCTGTATTGTTTGGTTGCAGTCTTAGTGATCCCTGTCCCGGCACACTGACTGACATTGCTTTGAGGTTCGGAGACCTGCTTTGAATTTCTAAAACCTTTCAGGAAGTCCCCATGGGTGCCTTGTGCCATTGAGCTGTTCCTCCCTGAGATTTTTCATAATTCCGGGCTTAAAGGTCCTAGAAAAATCCTCCTCCCCACCTCACTCTCTTGTTCTTTGCGGTTACTGAACCATTTTGCAAGCAACAATTTCAAAGAGGAGTTAGTGGGATGAGATGAAAGTTAGCTAAACTTTCATGGCTTTGAGGTCATCATGCCCTTCTCTTAAATTGACTAAAACAAAATAGGATGTTACTCAAAGTTATAATCTGTGTGTACAATTTGAAGAATTCTAAAGAAAATATATCAGCTGCACTTCATAGAGCTAGTTGCTTTCTTTCCCACTTTCAGCATGATTTAGCATGGCGTGGCGGTGTCAAGCTGATGTCACGTATTTATAAGACATGAATTTCCTTAGTTAAATAGATAATAAGCTGAGATACCAGAAGAACCTAGTTCCGAGAGTAATCAGTCAAGATCAAAAATGTTTCTGCAGTTTACTTTTATGAAAAAAGGGTCTGATTGCCCTTTGTGCCTGGGTTTCTCTAAACTAAAGAATTACATATTAGCATTAGTTTAACATGAATATATCCAATGTAAGTAAAGAAAGCATGCAACTTGGCATTGTTACCAGTACTATACATAAGAACCTCTAAACAACATATGGCATTGGGAATTTCTTATTGACACTTAGGGATGTCATCATTAAAAAATTGATAATTAAAATCCCAAGCCCAAAAACAAGTCTTTTGTTTCGTAATGTAGAAGACCAAATTAAATGTAAGCATGTATACGTTGCATAGAAATAAACAAAAGAAGATTTCCATTCCAAGAACTAATCCCCACAAACACCTCACTCTGCTCTCACTTCTAACAGAACACACCATGCTGGCCCGGAGCTTATTGATTATTAACCAGACTTATCTGCTCTGCCGCTGGCACTTGTCAGAAACATGTCTTTTGTCCGTCAGAGCAGCTCCTCTCAATGGAGGTTAAGCATGAATTAATTACAAGTTCATCACATTTAACCTCCTCTCTATCTCTCAAATGCATTCCACCAAAAACCCAACTCTTGTGGCTTCAGGGATCTCCTAGGTATGAATTAAAAGTCTGTTTCACATTGACTGACAGAACAGTTGTGTCTTTCATGGTGTTAACGGTCTTTCCCTTGAAAATAGAATTTTTTGTCTTACAGCTGTATGCAGCCAGCCTTACGCACATGAAGCAGTGTATTTCACTGATAATTGGTGTCTCTACCCTAAATCATAGGCAATAAAACCAATGAAGATGGCAACAATACAAATATAAAATCAATGGCCACAGTTGGAATCCCATCTATCAAGACTGTTGCAAAAAAAGAGAAGGTGATACCTTTATTACCTACTGAGTAACAGAATGAGTGCCGTTTTACCCAACTGGCAAAAGTATGATGAAGACCTCTGGCTGCCAAGGATTATTATAAGAGTAAAATCATGGCACTCCATGTATTGGGTGGGTTGGTAGTAGGCTCCTAATTCAGCAAAACGATTGATAACAAACTTCTGCACACTCCAAACTAATGTTTGATACGTTTGTATTGGTTTCTCATCATTTAAAAGGGCAAATCAGATAATAAGCAGCAAATGTATTTGGTCAGCACACTTTCTTCAGGCTATTGATTGCCCAGACATGAGGAAAGCATGGTGATGTAATTGCTTATATTGCTATTCTTTCCTCAAGTCTCACTGTCTGGGCAATCAAGAGGCCTGAAGAAGGTGTGCTGACTAAAAACATTTGCTGCCTTATTTGCTCCTGAAATTATAACGTCATACTCAAGAAGAATCCACTGTGACCCCAGCCTACAGTCTATCATGTTCATCTTTGGACTATATATAAAAATGGTGCTGTATTGTTTATGCTCATTACCCCTTTAAAACTCCTAATCTATAGTTATGCTATCTACCCTATCTTTCCAGATATAAGACTATTCAGTTAGGAAGGCCTTCTTTGGTTTAGCCCTGTAGTGCTAACAAGACCTCACATTTCCATGCAGGGACAGATTTGGCATTTCTGGGACTCCAAGCAAAGTGATGTCTTTATTGTTTATGGAAAAATACAATATTTATTCACATTGTACAAGATTTACTTATCTTCTTAAGTGCCCCTCATAACATATGATGTCCCTCGATGTGCCTCACAAAGTATGATGCCCCTGATGTGCTCCTCAAACACTATGATGTCCCCTTATGTGCCCTTAATACAGTATAATGCTGCTTTATGTGCTCCCATCCAGTGATGAGTGGCAGGGGCAATATTTGAATTTGCAATATTTTGCTAATATTTGGGCAAATTTTCGTGATATATTCGAGAATTCGTGATCTCCAGTCATTATTTTCTTGATTGCGAAAATCGGCAATCAACACTACTCCTAAAGTCAAAGATAATGCAGCCTTCTCATTGGCCCACAAGCTAGAAGCAGTGAGGGATTACGTGTACTGATGTGTACTGATGAAAAAAAATCTAGAATATTTGCGAATACGAAGATATAGCACTATATTCTAGATATTCGCAAATTCTTAAAGTTCCAATATTCGTGATAAAAATTTGCAATTAGAATATTTGCGATCAACACTACTCCCATCACAGTATAATACTGCTTTATGTGCCCCCATCACAATACAATGCTGCTTTATTTGCCCCTAATACAGTATAATGCTACTTTATGTGCCCGACACAGTATAATGCTGCATTATGCGCTCCCATCACAGTATAAGGCTTCTTTATGTGCCCCCATCACAGTATAATACTGCTTTATGTACCGACATCACAGTATAATGCTGCTTTATGTACCCCCTTCACAGTATAATGCTGCTTTATGTGCCCCCATCACAGTATAATGCTGCTTTATGTGCCCCCGTCACAGTATAATGCTGCTTTATGCGCCCCCATCACAGTATAATGCTGCTTTATGCACCCCCATCACAGTATAATGCTGCTTTATGTGCCCCCATCACAGTATAATGCTGCTTTATGTGCCCCCATCACAGTATAATGCTGCTTTATGTGCCCCCATCACAGTATAATGCTGCTTTATGTACCGACATCACAGTATAATGCTGCTTTATGTGCCCCAACACAGTATAATGCTGCTTTATTTGCCCCTAACACAGTATAATGCTACTTTATGTGCCCAACACAGTATAATGCTGCATTATGTGCCCCCATCACAGTATAAGGCTTCTTTATGTGCCCCCATCACAGTATAATGCTGCTTTATGTACCTCCATCACAGTATAATGCTGCTTTATGTGCCCCCATCACAGTTTAATGCTGCTTTATGTGCCCCTATCACAGTATAATGCTGCTTTATGTACCGACATCACAGTATAATGCTGCTTTATGTGCCCCAACACAGTATAATGCTGCTTTATGCACCTTCATCACATTATAATGCTGCTTTATGTGCCCCCATCACAGTATAATGCTGCTTTATGTGCCCCCATCACAGTATAATGCTGCTTTATGTGCCCCCATCACAGTATAATGCTGCTTTATGTGCCCCCATCACAGTATCATGCTGCTTTATGCACCCCCATCACAGTATAATGCTGCTTTATGTGCCCCCATCACAGTGTAATGCTGCTTTATGTGCCCCCATCACAGTATAATGTTGCTTTATGTGCCCCCATCACAGTATAATGCTGCGTTATGTGCCCCATCACAGTATAATGCTGTGTTTTGTGCCCTCATCACAGTATAATGCTGCTTTCCCTTACGTCCTACCAGCAGCACAGATAGGGTTAACTGCCCCTGTGGACTGGTAGGACCGGCGGAATTTTTAATGAGCCCAAGAACCAATAAACGATCTTCAGCTCCCAGAAAGGGAGGAGATCACCCCCCAGCCCACCGTGTTTTTTTCTGTCCTTTGGACAGGTGGACTGGCATATCGCTCCCCTTCTGGGAGCTGAAGAGTGCTTAAGGGGTTCTTTTTTTCCATCTTTAGGAAATTGCCCTTTTTTGCCTTTATTGCCTTTATTTTAGGCGTTATTGCGGATACAGGTTACCGTCGGGGGAGGGGTGTTCTCCCCCTCTCTTTTTTCCGCTTGATTCAGCGTCTTTTCGGTGTTCCCCCCTCTCCTTGCCGACAGGTGTGCGGCACCGTAGGCGCCACCATCTTCCGGAAGTGACGCGCGCTAGGTGCGCTACGTCACTTCCGTTTTTTTTTGTCCAATGCGGTGGGGTTTAGTATAAATCTCACCGCTCGTTTTTGCTCTCCTCATAAACATCCTGAAGGTTCAGGATAGCCTGGGGAGACACATAGGGTCAATTTGAGCCTGGTATAGGCTCTATTACTTCTCTGGGCTGGTTCCGATTGAGGCCCCGCCCAGGGGGCGGGGTTTCCTCCTTTTAAGCGCCCAGAGCCTGTCATTCAGTGCTCTGGTTGCACCGCTTTCACAATCTAGCTCCAGAGTTCCCTGTGCTTGGATATATAGTCTAGATAGTATATCGCTTGGCTTGTTTTTTTTTCACAGCTCTATTTCCTTCAGTGCTGGTGGGCGCCCATATGGTCTCGTTTTCACCTCCACTTGGTGTTTGTAGGTGTTATGACCTGTTTTTTATTTTTCTTACAGTTATGGCTTCCCCTAAGAATTCTGATCAGCGGAAGTCTGCGGCCAAAAGAAAGCATTTGGCCTGTTACGAGTCTAACACACCTCTGGAGGTCAACTGCCCTTACTCAAGGTGCGAGAGTTGCCGCACACAGTCATCCACGGAACCCACGATGCAAGAGATGTTTCAATGGACAAAGACCTACGTGGATGATTCCATTAAGGGAGTAGTGCGCCTGCTGAATGAGAGGCTACCAGGATCCTCTCAGACTCCCATATAAGTGGCTGCACCGGTCGAGAGACCTACTCCCTGTTCGGTGGGGTCTTCTTCCAAGGAAGAAAAATTAACTTCTTGCTTTTTTCCCCCAGAGAAAACGCAGAAGTTGCTGAAGTCCATGAGGTTGGGGGACCAGGATGTTGACATGGGGGAGTCCTCCGATCCCGCCGGACGGACACAGCGCGTCTTTAGAGCGGATGAGACCCTCCTCTCTGTGATGCGTACAGAGTGGAGAAAGCCTGAGAAAGGCCCAGTCCTTACCAGGAAGTTTAAGCTCATGTATCCGATGGCTAAACCCTTGGTGGAATCGTGGGGTTCCGTTCCGAAGGTGGGCATGGCAATAGCCAAGTTGTCCAGGCGCACTTTGGTCCCTGCAGACGATGGGTCTAGTCTGCAGGACCCTCTAGACCGGAGGGCAGAGTGCACCCTTAGAAGGGATTACACGGCGGCTGCTGCCTCCGCATCAACATCAATTGCGGCCACTGAGGTAGCCTCCTTTTTACGCTCCAAACTCAACCAGATCCAGACGGACGTGGACCAAGGCGTTTCTAGAGACGACATCTTGGCAGCCTTTAAATCAGCCAATCTGGCTATGGATTTCTTGGTCGATTCCACCCAAATGCAGCTGAAGCTGGCCGCCAAGACTATGGCTCTGGTTTCAGCTGCCCGCAGACCGCTTTGGCTGAAGCCATGGATCGCGGACAACGCATCCAAGTTCAATCTTTGCGGGCTCCCCTTCGAGCCGGATAGGCTGTTCGGGTCCGAATTGGACAGAATCATGGAGGGACTCTCCGACAAGAAAGGGAAGAGTCTCCCCCAGCAGCCCTTTCGGGGTCGCCCCAGGCAGGATAAGAAGGACGGAGGCCGTTCAGGGCAGCAGGCTAGGCGCAGAGATTGGGGGGGCCATCTCGTAGATTCTCGAGACGCCCCCGCAAACCCACCAGGGAGGCAAAACCCTCCTGACTATGGGCCTCTCCGAGGCTCTTGGATAAGCCCTGCTGCCCCTGCAGTATCTCCTCTAGATTTTCCCGTACCCCTCCCCCAAATTCCCGTGGGGGGCCATGTCTCCCACTTCAAAGACTTTTGGGCCCAGCAAATTGCAGATCCCTGGGTTCAGGATATAATTTCTGCCGGTTACCGGGTACATCTCATATCCCCCCCTCCGGAGAGATTCATCACCACACGAAATTTCGGACCTGCCAAACAAAGGATCCTAGAATCCTATATTCAGGAATATATCTCCAAGGGAGCCCTGGAGGAGGTGCCAGCAGGGGAGAGAGGCCTAGGGATTTATTCTCCAGTGTTCCTGGTTCCCAAGAAGACGGGAGATCTCCAGATGATCATCGACTTGAGATTCCTCAATCGATTTATAAGGAAAACCAGGTTTCGCATGGAAACCATAAGGTCAGTCAGCCATATCCTCAACTCTGGGGACGTCATGGCTACTCTGGACCTCAAGGATGCGTATCTTCACATCCCGATCCATTCCACCTCCCGGAAGTTCCTCAGGATCGCGGTCCAGATTTTAGGGGTTCGCAGGCACTTTCAGTTCGCCGCGCTTCCCTTCGGAATCTCTTCCGCCCCCCTTATCTTCACCAAGGTGGTGGTGTCGGTGGTGGCAGCTTTGAGACTTCAAGGACTGACTATTATTCCCTATCTGGACGATTGGCTTTTCATAGCCTCTTCAGTTCCGATCCTTACCCACCATCTTCAGATCGCAATCTCCTTTCTCCTCCACTTGGGCTGGATTATCAACTGGCAGAAGTCGAATGTGAGCCCATCGACTTCAATCCATTATTTAGGATTCATGGTCGACTCTGTGGAGATGTCCCTCCAGTTGACTCCAGAAAGGAGAGCGCGGGTTCAGGACCTGGCAAGGGTCCTTTATGTCCCTCGTCGAGTCTCCATCCGGACTCTCATGAAGATGCTGGGGCTCATGTCAGCGGCTGCGGACGCAGTCCCTTGGGCACTATGGCACCTCCGTCCTCTTCAGTCGGAGGTCTTACACTTATGGAACGGCAGCCCTGCGGGGCTAGATTCCCTGTGCTCCCTGTCCGGTCAAACCGGAATTCCCTCAGATGGTGGTTCCATCTGCCAGCAGGGAAGTCTATGACCCAACCAGCTTGGGTCATATTGACTACAGACGCATCCCTTGTAGGCTGGGGCGCTCACCTGGACGGATCCCCAGTACAGGGATCTTGGTCTCCTCTGGAGCGGCATCTTTCTTCCAATCTTCGCGAGATGCGAGCTATCCGGCTAGCCCTCCTTCACTTCGCCCCTCAGATTCGGGGCAAGGCAGTGAAAGTCCAGTCAGACAATATGACTGCGGTTCTCTATATAAACAAGCAGGGAGGCACAAGATCATTGCCCCTTCTGTCAGAGATCGGGGTAATTCTTCGGTGGGCAGAGACAAACCTTTCCCATCTATCTGCCACTTATATTCGAGGCTCACTCAATATGATAGCGGACCGCTTAAGTCGAGGATTACCGACCATGGAGTGGTCTCTGCATCTGGAGATCTTCAGGCAGTTAGTTCACAGATGGGGTATGCCAGTGGTAGATCTCATGGCAACCAGGTTCAACGCCAAGGTGCTGAGGTTCTGTTCCCTGTACAGGGAAGACAACCCCCTGGCGATAGATGCTCTGTCGATACCGTGGAGGTTCAGGCTGGCTTACATCTTCCCTCCGTTTTCCATGATACCGAGGGTATTGATGAAAATCCATCAGGATCAGGCCTCGGTAATAGCCATCATACCGTTCTGGCCCAGGAGATCCTGGTTTACCCAGCTCATTCAGATGAGTCGGGGACAATACTGGAGACTCCCCCCGGAGCAGATCTGCACCGGTTCAACCTGACAGCCTGGAGGTTGATCAGTCCCTTCCCAACATAGAAGGGCTTTCCGAGTCGGTCCTGAGAACTTTGTCGCATTCCCGAGCAGAGTCTACGAAGAAGGCCTACTCCAGGATCATGAGAATCTTCATGTCATGGTGTGATTCCAAACAGGTGGCGTCTGCAGATCCGCCCCTTCCTGCGATATTACAATTTCTTCAAGATGGGTTAGATAAAGGTCTTTCTCCAGCTACCTTGAAGGTACAGATTTGTGTCATCTCGGCCTGTCTCAACAGGCCGCATTCTCGGGACCCACTCATTAAACGCTTCCTGAAGGGAGCTGAAAGACTAAAGCCTACTATACTGAAACCCATTCCTCAGTGGGATCTTTCAGTAGTGCTCAGGGGGCTAGCATCTCCCCCCTTCGAGCCTTTGGAGGAGGTGGAATTCAGATTTCTGACTTTAAAGATGGTTTTTCTTCTGGCTGTAGCTTCAGCCAAAATGATTTCTGAATTGCAGGCTTTCTCTGCAATTCACCCCTATATTATCTTCCTACAGGAAAGAGTACTCCTGAAGTTCTTACCCTACTTCAGGCCTAAGGTGCCTACCTTCCAAAATATCAACCAGGTAATCTCCTTACCAGTTTTGTTTTCAGCCTCCTCCTCTGATACTCCAGCAAGAGACCCGCTGGATATTTCAAGGTGCCTCCAGGTCTATGTGGATAGATCCAGAGAATTCAGGATAGATGAAAATCTCCTTATCCTGTTTGCCGGTAAGTCTAAAGGCCATAAAGCGTCTAAAGGCCATAAAGCGTCTAAAGCTACCATTAGTCGCTGGATTAAGGAAGCCATCAGGGAGGCCTTCGTCTCCCAATCCCTAGATCCTCCGGAGTTTGTGAGAGCCCATTCTACTAGGGCTGTCTCCACCTCTGTTGCGGAGAGAAGACTTCTCCCCTTAGAGTTGATCTGTAAGGCGGCTTCCTGGAGTTCTGAGTCAACCTTCATCTCCCATTATAGTATAGATGCTAGGATGGCAGAGTTTTCGGCCTTTGGGCAGACAGTTCTTAGTTCTGCCAGGCATGAGGACCCTCCCTAGGGGATTCTTCTTGCTATCTCCCCATCTGTGCTGCTGGTAGGACGTAAGGGAATCGTTAATTTCTAACGATAATTTGTTTTCCCTTAGTCCTAACAGCAGCACACAAATATCCCACCCTAAATAGATTATGCTTGTTAAAAACACGGTGGGCTGGGGGGTGATCTCCTCCCTTTCCCTTTCCCTTTATGCGCCCCCATCACAGTATAATGCTGCTTTATGTGCCCTCATCACAGTGTAATGCTGCTTTATGTGCCCCCATCACAGTATAATGCTGCTTTATGTGCCCCCATCACAGTATAATGCTGCTTTATGTGCCCCCATCACAGTATAATGCTGTGTTTTGTGCCCTCGTCGCAGTATAATGCTGCTTTATGTGCCCCCATCACAGTATAATGCTGCTTTATGTGCCCCCGTCACAGTATAATGCTGCTTTATGTGCCCCATCACAGTATAATGCTGCTTTATGTGCCCCCATCACAGTATAATGTTGCTTTATGTGCCCCCATCACAGTATAATGCTGCTTTATGTGCCCTCATCACAGTATAATGCTGCTTTATGCGCCCCCATCACAGTATAATGCTGCTTTATGTGCCCCCATCACAGTTTAATGCTGCTTTATGTGCCCTCATCACAGTATAATGCTGCTTTATGTGCCCCCATCACAGTATAATGCTGCTTTATGTGCCCCCATCACAGTATAATGCTGCTTTATGTGCCCTCATCACAGTATAATGCTGCTTTATGTGCCCCCATCACAGTATAATGCTGCTTTATGTGCCCCCATCACAGTATAATGCTGCTTTATGTGCCCCATCACAGTATAATGCTGCTTTATGCGCCCCCATCACAGTATAATGCTGCTTTATGTGCCCCATCACAGTATAATGCTGCTTTATGTGACCCATCACAGTATAATGCTGCTTTATGTGCCCCATCACAGTATAATGCTGCTTTATGTGCCCCCATCACAGTATAATGCTGCTTTATGTGCCCCGTCACAGTATAATGCTGCTTTATGTGCCCCCATCACAGTATAATGCTGCTTTATGTGCCCCGTCACAGTATAATGCTGCTTTATGTGCCCCCCATCATAGTATAATGCTGCATTATGCCCTCATCACAGTATAATGCTGCTTTATGTACCCCTATCACAGTATAATTATGCTGTATATGCCCTCATCACAGTATAATGCTGCTTTATGTACCCCCATCACAGTATAATGCTGCTTTATGTGCCCCCATCACAGTATAATGCTGCTTTATGTGCCCCCATCACAGTATAATGCTGCTTTGTGCACCCCTATCACAGTATAATGCTGCTTTATGTGCCCCATCACAGTATAATGCTGCTCTATATGACCCTAATACAGTATAATGCTGCTTTATGTGCCCCCATCACAGTATAATGCTGCTTTATGTGCCCCTATCACAGTATAATGCTGCTTTATGCGCCCCCATCACAGTATAATGCTGCTTTATGTGCCCCCATCACAGTATCATGCTGCTTTATGCGCCCCATCACAGTATAATGCTGCTTTATGTACCCCTATCACAGTATAATACTGCTGTATATGCCCTCATCACAGTATAATGCTGCTCTATATGCCCCATATACAGTATAATGCTGCTTTATGTGCCCCCATCACAGTATAATGCTGCTTTATGTGCCCCTATCACAGTATAATGCTGCTTTATGCGCCCCCGTCACAGTATAATGCTGCTTTATGTGCCCCCATCACAGTATAATGCTGCTTTATGTGCCCCCATCACAGTATAATGCTGCTTTATGTGCCCCTATCACAGTATAATGCTGCTTTATGCGCCCCCGTCACAGTATAATGCTGCTTTATGTGCCCCTATCACAGTATAATGCTGCTTTATGCGCCCCCGTCACAGTATAATGCTGCTTTATGTGCCCCTATCACAGTATAATGCTGCTTTATGTGCCCCATCACAGTATAATGCTGCTTTATGCGCCCCCATCACAGTATAATGCTGCTTTATGTGCCCCATCACAGTATAATGCTGCTTTATGTGACCCATCACAGTATAATGCTGCTTTATGTGCCCCGTCACAGTATAATGCTGCTTTATGTGCCCCCATCACAGTATAATGCTGCTTTATGTGCCCCGTCACAGTATAATGCTGCTTTATGTGCCCCCCATCATAGTATAATGCTGCGTTATGCCCTCATCACAGTATAATGCTGCTTTATGTACCCCTATCACAGCATAATTATGCTGTATATGCCCTCATCACAGTATAATGCTGCTTTATGTACCCCCATCACAGTATAATGCTGCTTTATGTGCCCCCATCACAGTATAATGCTGCTTTATGTGCCCCCATCACAGTATAATGCTGCTTTGTGCACCCCTATCACAGTATAATGCTGCTTTATGTGCCCCATCACAGTATAATGCTGCTCTATATGACCCTAATACAGTATAATGCTGCTTTATGTGCCCCCATCACAGTATAATGCTGCTTTATGTGCCCCTATCACAGTATAATGCTGCTTTATGCGCCCCCATCACAGTATAATGCTGCTTTATGTGCCCCCATCACAGTATCATGCTGCTTTATGCGCCCCATCACAGTATAATGCTGCTTTATGTACCCCTATCACAGTATAATACTGCTGTATATGCCCTCATCACAGTATAATGCTGCTCTATATGCCCCTAATACAGTATAATGCTGCTTTATGTGCCCCCATCACAGTATAATGCTGCTTTATGTGCCCCTATCACAGTATAATGCTGCTTTATGCGCCCCCGTCACAGTATAATGCTGCTTTATGTGCCCCCATCACAGTATAATGCTGCTTTATGTGCCCCCATCACAGTATAATGCTGCTTTATGTGCCCCTATCACAGTATAATGCTGCTTTATGCGCCCCCGTCACAGTATAATGCTGCTTTATGTGCCCCTATCACAGTATAATGCTGCTTTATGCGCCCCCGTCACAGTATAATGCTGCTTTATGTGCCCCTATCACAGTATAATGCTGCTTTATGCGCCCCCGTCACAGTATAATGCTGCTTTATGTGCCCCCATCACAGTATAATGCTGCTTTATGGGCCCTCATCACAGTATAATGCTGCTTTATGTGGCCCCCATCACAGTATAATGCTGCTTTATGCGCCCCCGTCACAGTATAATGCTGCTTTATGTGCCCCCATCACAGTATAATGCTGCGTTATGTGCCCCCATCACAGTATAATGCTGCTTTATGTGCCCCCATCACAGTATAATGCTGCTTTATGTGCCCCCATCACAGTATAATGCTGCTTTATGCGCCCCCGTCACAGTATAATGCTGCTTTATGTGCCCCCATCACAGTATAATGCTGCGTTATGTGCCCCCATCACAGTATAATGCTGCTTTATGTGCCCCCATCACAGTATAATGCTGCTTTATGTGCCCCCATCACAGTATAATGCTGCTTTATGTGCCCCTGTCACAGTATAATGCTGCTTTATGTGCCCCCATCACAGTATAATGCTGCTTTATGTGCCCCTGTCACAGTATAATGCTGCTTTATATGCCCCCATCACAGTATAATGCTGCTTTATGTGCCCCCGTCACAGTATAATGCTGCTTTATATGCCCCCATCACAGTATAATGCTGCTTTATGTGCCCCTATCACAGTATAATGCTGCTTTATGTGCCCCCGTCACAGTATAATGCTGCTTTATATGCCCCCATCACAGTATAATGCTGCTTTATGTGCCCCCGTCACAGTATAATGCTGCTTTATATGCCCCCATCACAGTATAATGCTGCTTTATGCGCCCCCATCACAGTATAATGCTGCTTTATATGCCCCCATCACAGTATAATGCTGCTTTATGTGCCCCCATCACAGTATAATGCTGCTTTATGCGCCCCCATCACAGTATAATGCTGCTTTATGCGCCCCCATCACAGTATAATGCTGCTTTATGTGCCCCCGTCACAGTATAGTGCTGCTTTATGTGCCCTCATCACAGTATAATGCTGCTTTATGTGCCCCCATCACAGTATAATGCTGCTTTATGTGCCCCCGTCACAGTATAATGCTGCTTTATGTGCCCCCGTCACAGTATAATGCTGCTTTATGCACCCCTATCACAGTATAATGCTGCTTTATGTGCCCCTATCACAGTATAATGCTGCTTTATGTGCCCCCGTCACAGTATAATGCTGCTTTATGTGCCCCCATCACAGTATCATGCTGCTTTATGTGCCCCCAACACAGAATGATGCTTCCTTATGTGCCCCAACACAATATGGTGACCCCCTTATGTGCCTCCACATACAGTATAATCCCTTTTGTGGCCCCCACAAAGTATAAAGCCCCCTTATGTGCGCCTCACACAGATGCTGATGCCTTATGTGCCCTAACACAGAACAATGCCCCCTTATGTGCCCCCAACACAATATGGTGCCCCTTATATGTTCCCAGGTTAGTATGGTGTCCCTTATATGCTCCCAGGTTAATATGGGGCCCATTTAGTGTCTCTAAAATAAATACTCACCTAGCCCATATTTGCATGACAATAAAAGTAGACCTCTCAGTGCTGTTCTGCTCTGGCTAGACGCAGCAGGCTCTATGCTGTAATTTCATGGTGCCTGCCTGTGGTGCAGAATAAATTGTGGAGGTGACAGCTTCCTGTGTCTCCCCGAAAATAAGCCCTACCCCAATAATAAGCCCTAGCGCTATTTTAAAGGGTTGTACAATATAAGCCCTACTCCAAAAATAAGCCCTAGATACAGCCGTATGTTTTTTTTTTTTTATATATAAGGGAAGGTGGGTGAAATGTGCGGGCTGCAGCAGCTCAGGAGTGCTCACTAATGGCTCTTGAGCGGCCATGATACAGTAGGAAGGCAGGCAGAGCAGGCTTCAGTGAATTAGCCTTCAGTGAAGCCGCCAGCCCGCACATACATCGCAGCACTAAGCAGCACCTGACGGGCAGGCTGGCGGCTTCTCTAAATGCTAAATTACGCCGTCTTCGCTTCACTTTCACATTGAGTGGGCTGGTGGCTTCTCTGTATGCCCTGTACTGCCGTCAGCCCGCATGTTCTTACTTACATGAAGATATAAAAACTCCAGCAATTGCGTTGCAAAACAAGGAATACTTTAATTGGTATTTGCGGCTGTGTACAATTATTTGAAGTTTCGGCCACACATTGGCCTTCATCAGACTTCTGCCGCTTGTTGTGGTAGATCAACAGAATGCGGGCGTCGGGATAATCTGGAAAGCGCCTGTGTGGTCAAATAATTGTACACAGCCGCAAATACCAATTAAAGTATTCCTTGTTTTGCAACGCAATTGCTGGACTTTTTATATCTTCACTGAAACAGGGTGGGAACCCGACTTCCAGCGGCAAACGGACGGCAGAGTGCCACGAAGTTTTGCTTATACACTTACTTACATGAAGGCGGCAGCAGGAGGATCTCCTTCTCTTCTCTGCTGCCTGGAGGAGCTCCCTACATCTCTGCCGTGCCGTATCTGCTCTCCCTGGTACCGTAGATTGCTGCCTAGGTCCCTTCGGTAAGGACAGCTCAGGGGCAATATACGGTACCAGAATGAAAAATGTGTGGCAAAAATGACTATAACCCCCCTCAGCCATAGGAATGCACCCATGTACTGCAGTAAAAGGGTACATTTCTATGGATGAGGGGAGTTATAGTCATATTTAATATAAACGCTGTCCAGGGACTGTTCTGTAATTGGCATGTGTCTATATAAAATATGTTCATGGAGCCAAAATAAGCCCTACCCCAATAATAAGCCATTACTCTTTTTTCTGAGAAAAAAATAATATAACTGTAGTATTCAACTGTATCTGCTTCCTGAGGACACTGATGTAGTTGAAAATGATGCCACTGCCAGGGGGCCTATTACAGATGCACTGTTTGCCCTATGTTTAAAGCAACCCTGCAACAGTTGGTTCCATGCATCTCTGCAGTTTGCTTGGTTGGTAAAGACTGCCACTGTTTATGTGGTGAGTTCAACTATAATTGTTTTTAGGTAACTTGCTTGGTTATACTGAATTCAAACATGGTTTACGAAGAATCTTTTATTGATAGACACTTTATTCATTAATGAAATACGCCCTACTGTGATTTCAGAGCTCCTACTCTTGGTAAGAGACAACCCCTTTGTCACATGGTATGCAAATGATCAACTGTTTCGAAAATGTTACATTTGCTTTATTGTGCTTGTGCACAGGGTCGTGAAATAAATGGCCATGACATTACAAGGCGAGTGTAAAAGGTCTGGTATTTGCATGCTATGTAAGAAAAGGCTTGAAGTCAAAATGTCATAGAATTAATGAACAAATCAAGTGACCGACACCATGACAGCTCAATATATTTCTTAGGGCTCATGCACACAGCCGTGTTTTGCGGTCTGCAAATCACAGATCTACAAAACACAGATGAGGCCACTTTTTTTGTCACTTTTGTAGAAAAGTCCTATCCTTGTCCGCAAAATAGACAAGAATAGGACATGTTCTATGTTTTTGCAGGGCCGTCTAATGGAATAACGGATGGGATGCAGGTAGCACACAGTGTGCTGTCCACATCTTCTGTGGCCCCATTGAAATAACCAGGAAGAACAAACAAGTAGAAGGCGCTAATTGGATTAGTATGGGCAAATAAAGGTGGACCACAAAGGCCTAACTTTCAGAATTGTGCCGTGGTAGTCCCAGTGCTGCTGTATAGCTTCTAAATGAAAGATGCAGACAAAGACCAAATCCCACAGGAAGTTATCATTACTGGGCACATGTATAGGTGTAGATTGGAGGAGCCACTAGTAGTGAATACTCAACATAACAACTAGACACAATCCAGGTACAAAATTCCAGATAAACCTTAGCAGATCAGCAACCAACTTTAATCTTTATCAAAGAGTACTGATCATACAATGGGAGGAATGTATCAAGATGTAACGCTTTGAAGTCAGTTTTGATTTCACTTACAGTTGGTGAAATGTACAACAAATTAATTAACAGTCACACAATGGAGGATACATTTGGTGCATCTTTATACTGTCACGGTACCTTCTGTGACAGAGGTTAGAAGATCAGAGAGACTAACTGCACATGAGGTTAACTGACAGTCTCTTGATTCTCAGTGTTTTGGTTTGGTAATGACCACATGCCACTCTTGCCAGGTGCAGCCTGTGGTCATTACTGCTTTCCTTACTTAGTTTGGTCTCACCCTTCATACCATGCAGTTGATATTCTCTGCTTGGATTTAGATGAGTTGGTGTGTGGACCTTACCTGTGTTCCTGCTCATCCATTTTCTATAAGATAAGTTGTACTGCTCTTTGTATTTGGTGGTTCTCCTATTCTTGTTGTTACTAGGCCTCAGGGAGATGC